>NC_051177.1:137934226-138234226 GCF_013339695.2 Rhipicephalus sanguineus | reverse complement strand
AGCGTTCTCCTCGCACGCCAGACGAGTTTTATTATGGCAACTTTTACGGGTCAGATACTGCTCCAAGTGTGTCTTTGTGTTACTAGTTTTCTTAAGTGAGCCTCAAAGTCATGGCAATTTTTATTGGAGATCAATCGCCAGTACTCCTCTCGACGGGTTACTTTTGTCGGCAACAGCGTTCTTTTCTTTTATAATTAACGCAGTATTTACACTAACAGATCAAAGCCATTCGATATCTAAGTAGGCACCACCAGAAAAGAGCATGTTTCCGAGCCCCTTGGTGGGCAAAAGCTGGTATCACCTGTGCTGGCGAGACGTTGCGAGAGCTTCCACTCCAGAATATTAGATGCGAAGTATCTTGCGGCGGAGCTCAATCCGGTGGTGGTGTGCGGCGTGACCACCCTTACTGCGCATGCACATACCCTCTCCACACACCTCCTATCCACTCCCCCTGTCCTCTACCCCTCCCCTTTCCCCTCTCCACTCACCCTCTCCGCTTTCCCTCTCCACTTTCCATCTCCCATACCCTCTCCCCTTACCCTCTCCCATACCCTCGCCACTTCCCCCCCCCTCCCCTTTCCACTCTTCCTCTGAAACGCGGGCTAGACATGCCGAAATCCTCTCCTGCGCAACGCCGCGATGAGCTCGAGCGCATGAGCGTCCCCTCCCCTTCTCTCTCCTCTCCTATGCTGCCCCCCTCTCGCCCGCCTGTTGACCGCTTTCCCCGCTCGCCCTGTGAGAATTAACGGCCAGGCTAGATGGAAGATACGACGCGCGTAGCGTCCCTCTTCGCGTTTGGCGACGCGAGGTCGGTAGCATGCCCAACGAACGCCAACGGAACGCGATCGTGCAAGTGCTCCGGCTTCGCATCGCCTCATGGTCCCCTTTAGCGGGAGATGGTGTAATTTTTATTTTTTTAAACCTCCTTGGCTCGGCTACATGTCGGGCTTTTCGGCAGCACAACTTACATCAGTGGGCGACACTAGCGTGGGATACTATCGTTTGAGTTTAAGAGAAAAATCATGCTTGAAACTCGAATAACAGGTGAAATACACGTGTCAACGCGGGATGATAGCATTTATTGTATACGTCTGATCCTTTCCGCGACTTGAGGAAGAATTTTGCTCTTCTGAGTTTCACGAAGGTGGACCCATAAGAACGTTGTGCATTGCCGTTGTTCTTCAATCACGCGACTTCGCATATGCTGTTATATTCAGTGCCTACTAACGGCATCGCACGAACAAAAAATATAAAAAAATAATAAAAAGAGCAAAAAAATGTTGTTCATGGCGTCACTTACTTATCTGCAATGTTTTTTTTTTCTTATCAGCTTACATCGCCCTGGTTCAAAAAATGTCCCACGTAGTTATGACATTTCAAGTTGTTTCATTTGAAGAAGACTTCCACATGATTAGGAACACATATGATACCGCCGCTGCACAAACGTAGTATTTGAATAGAACTACGCAATATACTTAATATCTGGAGTTTAACGTCCCAAAACCACGACATGATTATGAGAGACGCCGTAGTGGAGGGCTCCGGAAATTTCGACCACCTGGGGTTCTTTAACGTGCACGTAAATCTAAGCACACGGGCATGAAGCATTTTCGCCTCAGTCGAAAACGCGGCCGCCGCTGCCGGGATTCGGTCCCGCGACCTTCGGGTCAGCAGTAGAACGCCACAGCCAGTAGAACACCGTGGCGGGGCTACGCAATGTACGTATATAACTGAGAAGCGCTCCACTGCTTTGGTAGCGGTGGTGAGCATTAAGCTGACGAGCTTGCATGAGAGCAACTCCTTACATGCCAAAAATGCGCAAGAACAAAGCGCCAGGCCAGCGTGAAGCACGCAGCACCGCCACAACGTTAAGCTGCAGGAGCGGCCTTCCTAGAGACCGTTGTAAACTCTCTTAGGGCGCCTACTGCCAATGCAGTTTCGAGACAGCCACTGCGCTATAAATGATCATGATTGTGCGAAATAGCAAAGCACCCACTACGAGTCTTTAAGGCAACACGCGCAGGTGCGTTGCTGCACACTTTGTTGATGCTGTGGCAGAAGATGGTGTGGGAATTAGGGCTGAGCCCTCCGCGTTGTTTGAACAGCTTCAAACCACCCACTTGTTCAGCAGTGCACGTGGTTTCACGCGTGCTGCGATTCCTTTCTTTTCTTATTTTTCTCAAATAAACATTAGGCTGCAGCAGTGAGGCCATTCGATGATTACTTGGAAATGTGATTATTAACCCCTTTAAAGAAACTAGCACAACGACACACGTTTAGCAGTGTCTATCCTGCAATAAAAAATGCCATGTTAAACATAAAGATCTCGGAAGGGCAACCGGGAAAACCGCACCACTTTGATCGCTGCACCCTAACGTTTTAGAATGTCCCTCCTAAGAGGGCGACCGCAGCCGACCAGACCAGGGAAAGGCTTCGCTCATGAGTAGAGGCCGGATTTTTAGGCATTAAAAAAGGCCGTTTTAGGCGCCAAAAATAGGCAGGCAAGACAACCTTTTAGGCTTCCAAAATCGTAAATATAGGCGCAATAAATTTGCACACAGATGCAAATAATTTCAAGGGAAGACGTGCGCGACCTCTATCCACGACAGGAAAACAAGAATGTTATTGCTCAAGATGGCACAGAGGCGCCAACAGTTGAACATAGCCGTCCCGCACGGTTCGCAGAACACGAACTTTCCCGTGTTCTGCACGGTGAGTAAAGTGTCCACTGTCGCATCAACACACTCCTGGGTGTCTTTTCGGCATGACTGGGAACGGCAGAGCAAGAGCATATAGCCAGATCGCTAAAAGACCAAAGGTAGGGATTCCTCCTAATGGCCGGGTCGAATCGCGTAGAGTCAGTTTCTCCCCTAACAGTGAACCACTGGCGCAGACAGGGAGGGAAGGAGGTTCGGGGGCTTGAACACCGCCCCCCCCAAACCCAGGGACATTTCAGTTTTGCATGTGTATATACACACGCACACATGCAAACGCACGCGCGAACATACATGAAGTATGGCTGAACACCTCCTCCGAAAAAAATTTCGCCTACGCTACTGTATGAACCCCTTAGAATGCAAATTACAAATAAAACAAAAGTCCGTGCACATCACATTTTCTTTCTCTTTTCGCTCTTCACTCTCCTTTCAGCTGACGACTCTCCGCGATCTCGCATTCGCCAACCGCTCGCGCCATGTCAGTGCGGTGGTGAATGTTCGCCGGCGTGTCCCACTTCACTCCTGCTAGCGGTTGTTTTCCGGAAGCTGGCTGAACTAGAGGACTAGGTTGAACTCCAAACAGTTCCGAACAGTCACTGTTGCTCGTTAACATGAATAACAGTCTCCAAATGCACTTCAAAGCGAAACTTAAGGCTCAACAGCGTTCATATAAGCGCCAGTTTTGAAAATAGGCATTTATAGGCATTTGTAAGCATTTAGGCACGAACACCAAAAATAGGCATTTATAAGCACTATAAAAACACTGTAAAAGCACCTCTTAACCTCTAATTCATGCTCATATATCAAAGTAGCGCGATAGGAACGCAAGGAACAAAATCGGCATTTGACTAAAATTCCGTCTCTACTCATGAGACACATCTATGTGAGACATACTTTCAACTGCTCCCATTCCCTTAAAGGGCCCCTCACCAGGTATGACAATTTTGAGCTAACGAGCGCAATGCATACACTGAGCGTTCACGATCACGTCTGCAAAAATTTGCAACGCTACGCGCCGCGGAAATGGGTCAAATTTCAAGGTGAACGCTGCTTGCCCTTCCCCTCGCGGGCGCGCGCTTTAGAGGATGAGGGGATGACGTACATGAGAAAATGGCCCTACGTGGATGGTAGTGCTGCGACGTCGCTCCTCTACGCAGACGACTGTGCTCTGACGTCGCCAACAGTAGGACGCGACACTGCGATAATTATTTGACACGACATGTGTAGTTTTTGTAATTTGTTGCTTGAATAGATTAATAAAACTTGAGAGAAATAATGAGACACACAAAGGAAATGTGTGCGTCTTTTTCATTTTTTTTCGTGAATTGCAGCGAGATGCGGGGCTAATGTGCCTCCCTTTCCCATGCGTTCGTGCCCTCGCGGTTAGCGCATCGAGCAGACGCCGGCCCTGGAAACGAAAGTAATGTTCTAGCGCGTTCGAGCACTCATCGTGCTCTCTTATTCTACCCCGTCCAAGTAAACGTTAATGCGGCACTGGCTCATGATACCACCACTCTCGTGCCCGTACAAATGTCTCAACTTCCATACCCGTCCCGCAGAAACAGGCAGTACACCACAAAGAACGCCTACAAAACGCCCACGGCCGCTACATCAAAAAAAAAAAAAATTGGCGCGTATCTGCGTGCTTCGCTGCAAATGTCGTCTAAAGACGATAGAAGAGGCGCTTCGTGATATATGGACGCCATCTGGCAATACGTCGGGAAACATGAGTGCTGTGTCGCGGGCTGGTAGTCCCGGCGCAGCAGCAGGCGAAGACCGGCGGTGACCAACGCGACCGGCGGGGACGCCAGCCAGCCCGAACAAGCGGTTTGACGCGAAGCGTTGAAGCATTGGAAACGTCCGCACTCAACGAGTACTCTCCACACACTCTTTTATTTACACGTCGCCTAGGTAAAACAGGAATGCCAGAGCGGCGCCCCATGGCATTCGTACAGTGCAATACAGAACCGAAACCGAAGCACAACAGTGAGTTCGTGCGGAGGGCACAGAGGAAGGCAAGTTTCAGCGCAGCTTAAGAAACTATAGGGTCTTTAGAATTACGTATGTATGTATTTTCTATTAAAGGAACACACCACCTAACACTTACCTAGTGATGTTGCGCCTCAGGTATGCGTAATGTTTGCTTTTTCATCGACAATGTACAAAAGTATGAACCTAGTCAGCCGTTCAAGATGGCTGGCCCTTGGGCAAGTGGTTCAACTTTGGCCGAGTGGCTGAATTGAGTGACGTGCCGACAAACAGAAAGACAGACAGACAGAAAGACAGACCAAAATTTCTCCGTTTAAGTATCCCAAGAAAGACTATCGTCTTTAAAAGGTAGCGGCCGTGCAACGCCGCTCGCGTGCTTGGGCTGGCTCGGCACGTCATGCGCACGTGACCATGCATCCGCATGACGTGTTCATGCGTATGTGTCAAGTGAAGAGGGCAGGGAAGGGATTTGGCTTGCTAGGGCTACACGGGGCGAGTGGCAAGGGTTTGAAACTCGCCTCCTCGCATCATGGTTCCGCACCGCTACAAATTATTCTTTTTCTCAGCTCGTAATGAACCGATTTGAAAAATTCTTGTGGCATACTACTCTTCATTCGGCACACAACAACTTCTAGCGTCTAACTAAAATTTGCTACGTGGCCTGGTGAGGGGCCCTTTAATAAACCATCCAAGAATCAATGGCAGAAGAATAAAATTAAATGTGCACCGTTCTCGGGCTTGAGCACTTCCATCTTTAAGCACCACCCACATACGTGCGCTGGCTGCCGGCCTTGTTTCATACAAAATTACGTATAGTGATATGCGTGAGTCACACCAAATACTGCATCGCAGCCAATGCTCGTCATGAAGAGCAGGATTCCTTTATTAACCATTTACTCCATCTTATTGCATGTACGCAACATTCCTATAATTGGTAGTAAAAACAAACCGCCTGTATACGTTGAGCTGCCTGTACACGTTGTTGCATGCATTCCCGCCATATATGTTCCCTCAACATTGCTTTCGAAAACTCGCCGTGTTGTGCTGCTATATGTGTGCTCATCCCACGCGACTGTTCGCAAAACATCCACTGCGAACGCGGGGTGTTGTATGTCTTGTGCTTTCCCCGCGATGTCCGCGCTGAAGTCACAGAGCGTACGAAATTCGCTTCGCTCGCTGCAGCAGCCGTGTTTGCGAATAGAGCGCGCTGTTCAGACAGAAATAAGTAACAACTGTGACAGTTAGTTCGCGCTCGTCCTGTGTGTACCTGTTCGTTCGTTTCGTGTGTCCTGCTTTTTGTTTGAGCAGTGCGCTTTAAGTGTCGAGCTGTGACGCATTATAGTTCGCGCTCGTCCTGTGTGCGTTCTTTTCGTGCGTCCTTTGGGCTCGAGTGACGCGCTGGCAATTTCGAGCTGCTTTCCGTTCTTCGCGTTACATTCCAAGTTATTGCTATTGCATTCATTGTTTCGCCGTTGCGGTGAAACTGTGAGTTTTTTTTTTCACATTCTGCTCTACCCTCACTCCCGTGCGTTCATGCCCCTCGTGTCCCCACGCTCCTCATCGTCTTCGTTCCTTGACCCAGCCCGGAACGTGTAATAAAAATTTACACCATCTCCCGCTAAAGGCGACCATGAGGCGATGCGAAGCCGGAGCACTTACGATCGCGTTGCGTTGGCGTTCGTTAGGCATGCAACCGACCTCGCGTCGTGGAGCGCGGAGAGGAACGCTACGCGCGTCGTGTCTTCCCTCTTGCCTAGAGGGAAGACACATCGTAGGAGAGGAGGGGGAGGAGGATGCGCATGCGCAGTAAGGGTGGTCACGCCGCACACCACCCCCTCCACCACCGGAGTGAACTCGGCCATAAGACGCTTCGCATCTAAAATGTTTGTGCCTGCGTTTAGCTCCGTATTGCCGCGCATTTTATTAGCTTTGTTACGATCTCTTTCCTCCTTCGAATGTTCAACCTCATGAGGAAGAGCGCTGTAAGTTTTCTGGTTGCACGGGAATCTGCATGACATACTGCTAGAAGTGTGGAAACTGGCTTTGTTCAACAAGCAAGAGCAATTGCTTTCTTTTGTAGCACACTAAAACAGGAGTGCGCGCACTCATTGTCATGTGCTAATAAATATTTGATTTCGAATCACACTGAGTACCTTCCCCTTCAACATGTTCTTTATTTGGTTATTGTTGCAAGTATGCAACATACCTTTTTTCGGCTAATAGAAACTCTAAAAATCCACGAAGTTATTTTCGATGGTAGTGCAGGTCTTGTTATGCTTGCGTGCAACTCCGTAAATACTAATACGATTAAACAAAAAGATGTGCAGAAAAGGTTTAAAGCTGAATTTCACAATGCGCGCTTTTTCGAGGTTTGCCGTTTGGCGTGTCTGCTTAGTTGGCCTACATACCAGCCTAATGTGCAGCTTACCACTTCGCGTTCTCCAGGATCGCCTCGATCTAGCGGGCGGCTCCGGTATGGCAGGCAGTATTGTAGCAAAGCGTCCCGATCTCGGAGACAGTACAGAGCGATTTCACTTGGATTTCATAGGCGGTGAGAGTGTCCGCGTCTTGCCTTATAAATTGATCAAAACGTAATGTGTTTGAGAAAAAAAATCACAGCATATCCACGGAGTGAATGATGATGAGTGGGCGAAGCTGCGGAGGTTCATCGGTAAACCGTGAACCTTCCGTGAATTCTGCCCAGTACATCATCACCGACGTGAGATCGGGCGCGTTTATACTAAAGGTTCGATGAGTTATGACGACTTGCAGCGCACTTTAATTTTACATGTACGCTGTGAATTTTCATTGTTTAGAAAACCATTGCTTAGAAAACATCTGGCGTCTTTCGTTAAGCAGCTGGCGTCTTTTCGTTTTGCTTTAGAAACATCTGGCGTTCTTTCGTTTTGCTTTTACAAACATTTTACAAAACATCTGGCGTCTTTTGTTGGTTTATTTCATCAATCAACGGCGTTTTGAACAAAATTTTTATTGTTTAATCACGCACAGGAGAAATCTCACCAGGCACTACCTTGGAGGTAAAGAATGGCTGCTAATGGGAATGAGAGACAGAAGAAGTCGGCTTTTAGCTAACGCTGCGAATTTTTTATTGTTCAACAACGCACAGGAAAAATCTCCCACCGGCACCACCTTGCAGGTCAAAGCGTGAGACTGGTTACATACTACGCTACGAGGGACGAACGGGTGCCGCTATAAGGAGCTTCGCCCCTAAAATGTAGCCGATTTAGAGTACTTTGTACTCTCCAATGGGACAACTGTAAGCTGCCCCAGAAGTGCTTCTTCAACTATGGTAATCATCACAAAAGAAAGTTTATTGAACCGGTACGCGCAAGCGCTACGCTTATAAACTAAATACTTATAAATTGCGTCAGTGTAACTTACACAAACGCTAGACGCAATCTTATGCAGACGTCAGTAATACACTTTACGCTACGAAGTAACTATACAACAACACACACGTTAACTGAAAGCATCGTGTTTCTCAAGGAGATGGGAAAAAAAGAAGAAAAAAGAACGAAAAAAAAAAAAACCATAGCATATCCACGGAGTGAATGATGATGAGTGGGCGAAGCTGCGGAGGTTCATCGGTAAACCGTGAATCTTCCGTGAATTCTGCCCAGTACATCATCACCGACGTGAGATCGGGCGCGTTTATACTAAAGGTTCGATGAGTTATGACGACTTGCAGCTCACTTTAATTTCACTTGTACGCTGTGAATTTACATTGTTTAGAAAATCATTGCTTTAGAAAACATCTGGCGTCTTTCGTTAAGCAGCTGGCGTCTTTTCGTTTTGCTTTAGAAACATCTGGCGTTCTTTCGTTTTGCTTTTACAAAACATCTGGCGTCTTTCGTTGGTTTATTTCATCAATCAACGGCGTTTTGAACAAAATTTTTATTGTTGAATCACGCACAGGAGAAATCTCACCAGGCACTATCTTGGAGGTAAACAATGGCTGCTAATGGGAATGAGAGACAGAAGAAGTCGGCTTTTAGCTAACACTTACACTTCTACTTCTACTAACGTTTCCTACTGGAACATGCCAATGGCTGCTAATGAGGAATGAGAGACAGAAGAATTCGGCTTTTAGTTAACGCGCACGCTGCGCATTTTTTATTGTTCAACAACGCACAGGAAAAATCTCCCACCGGCACCACCTTGGAGGTCAAAGCGTAAGACTGGTTACGCACTGCGATTACTACGACTACGACTACGAGGGACGAACGGGTGCCGCCTTAAGGAGCTTCGCCCCTAAAAGAAAGGGGGATGGGGGATGTAGCACGTGGAGTCGGGTAACTTGTTTCTTTTTCTGAACTCAGTATGGCGCTGCTGGAAATTCCAGTTTTTCCACACGTAATGCGAAAAACCGAGTGCGCCAGCGCCCTTAAGAGCGCATCAACACCACTCACTTCCAGCTCGTCGAGTAGGTATGCGAAAACAGTTTGATAAGTACAGTGCATGGCTGGGAACGCTGGAGGTTGTGGTTGTCGACGAGCTTCTGCCTGGCACCGACACCTCCAGATCACATACATTGTGACCAAGAGTATCAATTGGGCAAACATGCCGTTACTCCTTTGCGACAGCGATTGAGCTCTAATTCCAAAGGTGCTCCAAACGAGGTGCCATACACCTTTAGTACCAACACATTCGAATAACGCATGCTTAGTTGTCTGGGATTGCCCAATACTCGTGAATCTATGATTTGGTGTCACGCGCTACCTGGCGAGGCGCTCACGCGTCGGTAACACGCTCCATCTTCTCAGCCAGTCAAATTCGCGAACCACTTCGAGAACTTTGCTTTTTTTCCATGTCTTCCATCGAGTTGGGTTCGTTTTTCTGTTATCGTCGTCTTCTAGCGTCTCTTCTATCAGCAAATAGCTTAAATCTATTGGCGCTAGTACTTCAAACCCCTTCCCATCCTTTTTTTGATCTACTGCGCGCCTAAAGTCGCACACACTCTTGTAAAACTCTAGCGGTTTCTGAGCTTGCGGTCCGCTGTATCTCTGCGTTTAAACGTAGCCTTTAGAGAACTTGTCCAGTACATTAGAAAGCTATTTCCTGGGTATTCCGGATCAGCAAACAACCTCGCGATTGCCTTTGCTGCCCATTCTCTAGTGAAGATCTTAATATGCGGTAGACCCAGACCGCCGCGATTGAGGCACCTTCACCTTGGCAGGTTTATGTTGGCATATAAATGGTCCGGTAAGTGTCTTGAGGCGCTGTACGAAACTACGCGGCAACAACGCAACCTGTGCGATATAGCAAGCACACGAGCACGCCTGCGTCTTCAGCACACCTGCCTTCGCAGTGAGTCATATTCAAAACAGCGCTATGATTGAGGAATGCCGTGGTGGGAGGATGTGGAATAATTTTGACCCCTTGGTGTCTATAAAAGTTCACCAGAGTCTGAGTACGAATGTCTTGTTGCATTTGGCCGCGTGGAAATGTGGCCGCCGTGGCCGGAAGTCAAACCGGCGCCCTTTAAATCAAAGCTAATGCCTTACAGCCAGTAAGCTACCACGGCAGACTCTTCTTGCCTGACGAACACGTAAACGGAATGGTCCCAAATTCTGTGCAGTTTATGATCACCTGTAAAACAATTCGTTGCTCGCTTATGAAGTATTAACGTGTAGACCCAGACATGCGTGACAGGCATAAATTTTAATGGTGAGAGAGTGTAAGAAAGAGAATGAAACTTTATTGTGCAAAAAAAAAAAAACCCTTTCACAGGCTTTTTCATGCATTCACCTAAGACGACTACAAGGCGAAAGCCATCAGGATCATATCGGAGCTTGAGATGGTGACGTGAGTTTTTGTACCGCACGCTGGATTTTTAAGGTCAGTCTTTTTGTTTATGACGTCGGATAATGACGATGAATTAGAGCTCAGCTATTGTAATGGCTTGGCAGATTTCAACCACCCACTCGTTGCGGTACTCACATGGTCTGACCCTTGGTGCGTTTCTACGCTTCTGCGCCGCAATATTACACCTGTTTATGTGACTGCTTACCAGACATGACGGCTCGGGATTTTACGGTGAGGTCTACTTGACGGTTGCGCCGCCTGAAGACACATACAACAGAGAAGGCACGCTCGCTAACGTCGTCTCGAGTATGTATTTTCTGCTGCACCTGTCTTTAGCCTTCGCTACAATCAAGTAGAATGCAATACCGACAAGCCCACGTTGCGAACCTCATCGGCTATTAATGTCACGGGGGTTTTTGCACTACACGCCGCGTTTTTCAAGGCCAGCGTCTAATGAGGCGCTTGAGGCTTTAGCCTCAATAAAAATTCTTGGAGCACCTGGTTGAAGCCTTCCACAGTATAGAGGGCCCGACTGGCCTCGGCTAACCACTTGACCCGGTTTATCTCGAGAAGTTTGCTTTGCCTGTTCTCCTCACTTTACGCGGTTACGCGGTCCTCACCGAGGACCGCGTAATAGGAAGTGCGTTGGTTATCGCTCCCCGTTAGTATTAAGTGCTAACGTGGAGCGACTCTGCTAAGGTAAAGCTATTCTTTGGGCAAGCTCGTTGTACACGTCAAAGGCTAACATTGCGGAAACGACAAGGACGAAAGAGAGGAACTAACACGACGGACGATGCGCTTACTTTCAACTGAAGTCCATCCAACGAAAGAAAAGAAGAAAAAATTCCAGGCAGTTCCGTGCCGTAAGAACCGTCGCACAGAGAAGCTATTGCCATTTTTCTAGCATGTTGCATTTTCTGTCTTATTTCGCGAGTGATTTCAAAGAATTTTGTTTGTTACATCATTGTTACTCTATATTAAGCCATGTGGCGCGAGCTGCCGGTTCTGGAGAGCATGGCTTGCCCTGGATTGCCCGCCTCTTGGCAGGCATAAGTGCTTCTTTCTGTGCTGCGCCGAAGTCTGTTAGGCCTTCACACCCGCTACCCATCCAAGCGAACGTACAACGACGCTCCTCTCTTTCTACTCCTCCGAGCGAGCTTCTCTCGTTCGCAACTCTCGGTGAGGCGCAGTCCTTCTGCCCCTTTCCGCCGAGCCTCACTCTCGTCCCTCGAGTCACGTGATTAGCGAACATAGAGTCAACTAAGGCATCTTCGCTGTGGTATAGGAAGCACGAGAGTTAAGGGAATATTAAAAAAAACAGCAAAAGAGTAAAACGACAAAAATTATATAACGAAATCCTACATCATTTGTGCTTTTTATGCGCCCGGGCCAAATATTGAATTTCTTTTTCCACCAAAGCAATTGACGACACGCTTACACAATTTGTACCGAATCTAACAATCTGTCCTGCCTCTATTTCCCGCGTTAACTGGGATCCGCTTCGCCCCAACACCCGGCACTTATCGAAAAGAGGTTTGCAACTTGCGGTGTCACACGTGCTGCAGTGAAGGGCTAAGAACCCGCTGTTTATTTGGCAAACATTGTTGCTGTTCAGGCGCAAACAGTCGTTCAACGGTCATGCAAATGGTCGGCACATACGTGAACGACCGTTTGCATGGACACAGCAACAATGTTCGCCAAATGAATAGCGGGTTCTTAGCCCTTCACTGCAGCACGTCTGACGAAGGTACGGACTTTAGAAACCATAGAGTAGATAAATATACACGAGAGGGAAATCTGACGCTAGTGCCTATGGAAGCTTGATTGCATGGTGCTTCAGCCAGCATGGTAATCAATGATGGTACATAGATTTGCTTAAGATTTGTCCTTTCGGTTCCGTGTACCAATTTTACTTTTAAAACTGATAATCTAAAAAAATGTCCAGCAGTCCCGCTTGACCACGTTGAATCTATTAGGAGAACCAATCCAAATCAGCTAGCGAGGTTCACAACGAGCCATTCTCTTACTCGCAACAAAAGCCAAAAACACAACAACAAACGAAGCCACAAGTGCGTTCCAATCCAAAAGCACGAAGGCGAGATAAATCCATGTACTACCATCATTCCCACGGTGGCTGAAGGATGGCAGCGCCACAGTTTTATCTAGTAAATATTGTGGGAAACTCTATACTTGGACATGCCCCAAGAGAACAATACAATCCGAGGGACGCGTGTAGTAGCAGTAGTAGGAGTCTGAGGCCAAAGGAAAGACCCTTACTTCTGCAACCCATAAGGCAGCACGGCCAGCGTCGTTGAGATGGAGGAGGAGGAAGGGAGGGACGTGAAAACTGTAGAGATGTTTTCTAGCGTCTTCTCCTTATCACACTAAGAGCCCCGCCCCAAAACTCCACAGAATGTTCGCTTCCGGAAGCGTTTTTCGTACGCGTGCGCATGAACGTCGGTGAAATTCGGGAGAGGTGTTCTGGTAAGCGTTGAGGGGAAGATTGAGAGAGGGGACCTAAAAGAGAGAAAGGGAGAATTGCGGGAAAGGGAGTTCTCATTGAGACGGGTAATGAAAGGGGACGTCGGAAAACAAGACAATACGTGACCTGAGGTGTATCGTTCGCTCGTGGCAGCTCGTACCACATATCCCAGCACTGCCTTAGGGTAAACGTGAATTCGCCTAGCATTCTGCAGCTCAGAAATATATATATATATATAGCCAAATGAGTTTCCGCACAATGTGGCGCTAAATGCAGCGGCCCCACAAAGGCAAACAGCACGTTCCTCAGCTCAGCATCCATTCGCCCTGACCCGCCGTTCTTCACGCACTATGGCATCAAAATAATGAGAGCAGCTTCCTGGGCAAGTTAGTAATCCATTACTTGAGCATGAGCGCGCAACAGGAAAGACACGGACGTAAGCGAAGAAGGCACGCCCAGCGCAAACTTATGAGATATTCCGTGCATGTAGCTTACTGCACCTACTTTGGGGCGTTTGCCGGAAGTAACATCCTGAAAGGAGAAAAAAATAGTCCTGCAGAAGGCAAACGGGAAAGTGGTCTTGTCTGCTCCCAACAAGCTTCGGGGAAGCTATGCAAGCTGACGGATCCAAATCCCGTTCGGCCCGAGAAGGGCACTAAGGGGCACAGAAACAAGACTGTTCAGTGCGCTGACCACGTTGCGTACAGCCTCCCGCTTTCTTGCGGGAAGCAACACATTGTGTAAACAGGGCGTTGCCTCAGTGACTAGCTACGTGAACACCACAATAACGTCAGAAATGGCACAGACGGTTTCTTGGCGATGCATTGTCGGGATTGTGGCTGGAAGCATACATTTAAACCTTTGCACGGTTTTGTCCCGTGGCAGGATGCAGCTCATTTGCAAAATCACTGGGACTGAGGCGATTGCTCAAATGGGTGAAAAGTGCGTTAGTTACCCTTCACTATATAGCCCTCACCGACAAGGAATTGATTATATCGGCGGAGGCATCATTTGAATCGTAAATGTTTTTAGTTTTTGTTTTTATTCCTTGTATATGCATGCATAGTCCACACTGTTTTAATATATGAACCGGTTGAGTAAATAAATTTAGGTGTTTTTTGTAATTTAGGTGTTTTTAATAAATTAAGTGTGTTTTTTGTAACCAATACATGTGTTATGTTAAATAAACTTTCAAACTTTCAAGGTTAACATTTGCACTGGGCGTCCATTCTTCGCTGAAGGGTCTCTTTTTTTTTGTGCTGCGCAATCATACTCAAGTGATGCATCAACATGTTACAACACTGGAGGGCATCGCATTGCGCCTTCACCCCAATGGGATGTACCATTTGAGTAACCATAAGAGTACACTATTTCTAGCTGTCTACACTATGAAAGGCTCCAGCGACCCTGAAAGCAGGCACGTCTCACGGTGTGGGTTGTGTACTGTGTAGACTAACAGAATGTGTTGCGCTCTAGTTGAAGCATTGGTGTACCGCTGATGCATTGTAACAAGCGTTATGTACGTGTAAACTCTGCGCCAAAATCATCGCCGATGATGATGATGATGATGACGATGAAAACTTTATTTCTCCCACAAGAGGGGACCGACCCAGAGATCGGTTACGCTGCCTAGGGTAGCGCCGTTCACCGCCAATCAGCGCTATCACTACGCTAAATGTTCGCTGAGACCGATACCAGCAATCCGTGACATCGGCATATATTATGTTTATATCTGTGTACCTTGCTCTCATTTCTTTAGTTTGCGTTTTATATACCGTAGCGGCTGCAGTTTGTCGATTGCAATATGGTATGGGAAAGGCCTGTGGTGGCCTAGAGTCCCATGATTTCGCCATTTATTATTGACAAAAAAATGCCATTTTATTAGCGAAAGCCGCCCGAGTGGACTTGTTTCGTTGGAAGATGTTGTACATTATTCCTTTATATTTAAGTCGATGATCATTTACGCGTTCCGACAAGAGTTTCTAAATGTAGCCGTTAATTATCGCGAAGAATTACTCGTCACTGTAAAGTAATCATTTCGAGCCGTTGTCAGAAAAAGACGTCTTAAGCATCGATAGCGCGATGATGTAATTGACATTCCCCAGGTTTAACTTGTGAAAGAGTGAAATCAAGCGACCGCTTACTCATTATTACATTGTTGCATACGCCGGTTCCGTGATGAGCTGGTTATTTACATTTTGCTGTGAGAAAGGTTTGAAAGGTTTGCAACGCAGAACATGCAACGAACGTTCTTCGGTATGCAGTGATAGTCAGCGCGCCACAATGGGGGTCCGTCACAAAAGCTGGCACATAGAAGCGAGGGGATAGTTTCTTCTTAGCCCCGTTATACTTGTCAGGTCTTGCCTATAACTGCATCCCCCCCCACCCCCCCACCCCCCAAAAAAAAGACGAGAATGGCAAGACGCCAGCTGTGGCAGCGTTCTTCTTACACGTGGAAGAAATCTGGTCATGCTGCACCGCACAAGGAGGCGAACCAGGGTGACCCTAGCCGCCATGGGTTGGGTGTTATGCAAGGCTAACACAAAAGCAGCGCAGCGACTTCGGTATATGGCGGTGCTGCAACCGTTTCTTCTGAATGCATATTTATAAGCGTAGCGTCATGTTATTGCAGCGAGACCTGTTATGAGATCAAAACGGCATCCAATTTCGGTGGCGTAGTTTTACGACGCCGCCGCCGGTGTCCGTAACATATATCGTGTGCAATCACACACCCCCCCAAAAAAAAGACATGGTTGATCCCTCCGTCATAGGAATCGGAATAACACGAAAGCAAAGCGTGCCCTTACACAAGTAACTGAATATTTACTTTACATTGATATAAGAAAGTTTGCACAATGTATATTGGTGTCTGGCAGCTATAGCACCGTTTAACGTGGATGCACCCACTTTGATGATTGGTGGTATACATCTCCATCCCGACGACTAACGTCCATGTTAAATGATTAAGCAAACCCTTGCGGTAGCTGTAGTAGTTAACGGTGAAAGCGTAATCAGAGAACGATAGGTGTGATAGCCAGAAGAGCGTCGCATATTGGACGCAGAACTTGGTCGCCATCCCGCGAAATGTTAAAATGTGATTGAACACCACGGCCGAACTAGAGGGAAACGCAAAGCGCGTCGTGTCGCCCCGATAGCCCGGCCGCGATTTTTCTAGGGGCGAGCGCGGGAGCGGGGAATGCGGTGTTACAGCCAGGTGAGGCAGGCGCGCGTCGCAGAGCTATGAGCGAGGCCGATGCTTTTACGACGCTTGGCTAAGATCGCCACCTTGCGGTGTGTTAAGGCATTGACAAAATTGAACTTCTATTGAAAACGCGCCGAATGGGAGGGACGTGTAACGCATTGCAAGTGCTAATCGCGAAGGCCACAGTAATGACGAATTACTTTACCGCTCCCAGAGGGCAACACCAGCCCGCCGAACGGGAGAATGGTAGACATAAAAGGCGCGTTTGTAAAGCCTCTAAAGTCTGTGGCCGTGGCGGAGTGGATAGCGTGCCCGGCATCTGCTGTTGCGGACTGAGCGGTCGTGGGTTCGATGCCCGTCGACGGAACTTTTTTTCTTTGCCATCTGGTCGTGTATATTTTTTCAACGTCATTTCCGTGACGGATATACGTCACTGAAGTCTTGGTGGACCCCGGCATAAAACATTTTCGTGTTAAAAAAAAAAGAAATCGTGTGGGTTTTGAACCCATGCACATTGCGTGGAAGTGAAGTATTGTACCACAAAGACACGCCAGAATAGAAATGATAATAAACAAACACAAAATCACGTAGGTGCTTGAATACTTTGGAAAAAGACCCTATATAGATGTCATGTAGGGGAAGGAATCACGTTAACAGATGTAATATAGCGTGGTAGAAGCGTAAATTAACGCCAGTTGTCACACAATGCGAATTGCGTAACGAGTAGGTGGTTTATAGCATACAACCCGTTACAAAAGGCTCAGACATAATTCTAAGCCACATTTTCAACAAAGTGGACATAATGCTTTACAGACACGTAGTGGGTACCTCGCTTCTCCGCAGAATCATGAATAATAGCGCAGTAAGTACCTCCACACCTCTCCAAATGCTGCTTACAACGGGCTCTATAAAGACCGCTCTTCCAGCTTTCGCTTTGACTGTGCTGTGTGTGCTGCGCAGACCTGTTTTCTCTCTTTCTGTGTTTTTTTTGCTAAGAGAACTGATTTAATTTTAATTTCATTAGGTTCCTGGCGACGACATCTGGCAGATGACACTAACTCAGGACAGAACACTGTGGAAATGTGAAACTTCATATCATTTTTCATCGTCTGCATTTCTTTCTAGTGTTCAATGACCAGGCCGGCTTCTGGCTCATCCTAGGCAACCAAATGATCTGCGCAGTAGCAGAATTCCTCGATTGTAGACAGTCAATGAAAAAGCAATATAGAAAATGAAGCGTAACTTCCAGCACATGCAACTGGCGTCAGCAACCCTCGCTCTGAACAATTTCAATAACCGATGCACATCATATAGGACTTCTTTTCAATATGCCGCTGTGCTTATAATTATTCAATCAGGAGGAACCGTTACCCAAGCGCCTTATCACTAAATTGCTGATTTTTTTGCTGGCGTTGCATAACGACCATACCAGCGCAGCCAGAGTTGCTGCGAGGCTCCTCTTGCAGCGCTGCATGACCAGATTCCTTCGAAGCGTAAGACATAGGAGCGGCAACAGCTTGCGTATCGTCATTCTCGATTTTTCTTGAGTTATGGAAGTCTGGGTAAGTCTAACGAGGCGAGGAAGCAAGAAGGTGTGTCGCTTCTTTGCATAAAAAAGGAATCAAGAACTTGAGCGAGCTCCGTCGCCAGCTGGTGTCGGGGGCATCGCTGGAAGCAGCGATAGAAGATGAACCTTGGCTCGATTAATCTCCACGCAGTTACACGCCGTGTAACAAGCGATCCCGTAATGCACTAATGTTCGAATTTGTTGTAGCAACAGCAGTTGTAGCAACATCTACGCGGCGTCGTTTTGCCCATTTTTGCAAAGCGTGAGTTGATACAGCGGAGTCAGTGTGCAAAGAGAATGACGAGAGCGTGTGCGTGTGCAACAAAAGCGAACGGGTTACGATGCGAGTGCCGACGTTAGCGTGATAGCGATGACATGAACGTCGCCCGCGTTCTTCGAAGAGAAGACACAGAAGACAGCGTGCTGCGTCAAAGACAAGTGTTACATCGCGATGTCAGAAGGCGAACGCCCGAGTTAAACAAATAGAAAGAAAATGTGTCTCGTGTTCCTTGTTTCTTTCATTAAGGCGCACATTTTGTCCCTGGGAAATCCGGAACGAAAATAGCCGTACAACGAAGCCCGCGTCCTGCGTTGTTTCAGCAGCGCGGACAGAGTAGGGCGAGAACATTGTTTCCTCGATGTACGTGACGAGCAATCTCGCACTTGTTGGTCTCCGGGGATCAATGGGGGGACGACACGCTCGACGCTCGTTTCGCTCCCGTAACCCACTTTCGTCGCGCCGCACTTCGTAACCCAGTGTTCCATGGCCCATGATTCGTTTCATTTAATGTCCGCTGCCATCCCGACCGCTGTGGCTAGTTTTGCTACGTTTAGTTGCTTTTGTTTTCTTTTGTCCCTAATAGCCCTTGCCGCTTTGTTGCCTCACTGCCTTTACACAGACACATACTGAACGACGCAGATAGAAAGGGCAGCGCGCAATGGGTCATGCTTTATGACTGCGGCGTGTTTCTATTCGTGCGTCCTCTGATCCTTTGTTTTGGCGGTAGCGATTTTTCCCGCGAGAATTTGCGCGCTCTGACAAGCAATGGGGGTCCCGTGACCCGCGCGACAAGGGTTCTGGGACGTCGAGAAGGCGCCAAAGCATTAACTCCTTCTTCAGCTAACATAATGTTGCTTCCTCACGCTGTATGTTGCTACAGTGTGTTGCGCGTTTTTGATGTTATGTGATCTTCCACAAACAACAAAAAGAAGAAGGGGTATCTGCTAGCATTTCACAATATCCAAGTTGTAATAAAAGAAAACACAAAACTACAGAAAGAGAGTGACCTGAACTCAGCTGAATGGCCTCTGCCTTTTCTCCCTTTGTTGACACATTGATGTCCGCTACGCGGGGGTGTAAGGGTGACAATTTCCTGAGGTTTTACGTGCCCGGCAAAAAACTATTACGATTACGAGGCGTGCCGTAGTGGGGGACTCGGGACTAATTACGAGTAACCGGGATTCCTTTGTGTGTACATAAATTAAAACGCGCGGGTGTTCTTGCATTCCATTGCTCCTTCATTGGAGCGTGACCGCGGTGACCGGGAGTCAAACGCGTGCCCTCGATCTTCGCAGCGCGACGCTATCTTGATAGGACGGTATGCTTATGACCGTAATGATGACGAGGCGATGGTCATGCTGGGAGTTGCGCACAGGAAGATACGATCACCTGCAATAAAAAAAAACAAAAAAAAAAACAGTTACATTCATATCGTTGGAGGCAACTTTTTCCAGCCAAATGCTCTCCTGCAACGACCTTCGCAACCCCGTTACGTTTCTCAGCCCCATTTATTCAGATGCAATTGCCGAAACGGTAATTAGAGCCAGGCGTATATTAAGGGATGTTAGCACGCTGCTGATGCATGCCGCTTACAACGAAATAGACGCGCACTACACTTGTTGGATGGTGGTTGTTTTCGACGTCGCGTTGTTGCAAGTTGTCCGAGGCAGTGCGCGCTCCCGACTAAGGGAACGACTTCGTGGAATATCAAAGCGAAAAAAAAACAAAAAAAAAACAACGCTGAAGGTACAGTGCTTCTCGAGTCTGCGTCTTTCGCTTCTCGCGCCTTTGATGCAAAAAAGGAAAGGGAGACGACCATTTTTTTTGTTTTTTTTAATATGATTATAATGATGATGGGATATCCGGCTCCAAAGTAGCCTACCTTCCCGTGTTTTTCATATACAAATAATAGACAAATAAAAAATACACCAGGCTAGCAGGAACAGCTCTATACGTCTGACACCTTTCATGACGTAGATGCATCCCCTGCCTCATTGACCTATACCCTCTTCTGCGAAGAATTTCTTAAAACCTTCCCTCCAACACTTGCCGCAAGCAACGATAAAAATGATCGTCGCATATTTCAGCCTTTAGGCATTCTTGCAGACAGAGCTGCGGCGTTTCGATCGTAAAAGAAAACATGACCAGAAAGACACAGGATGCTCACGCTTGTCACACAGCAGCAGATATTTATGACCAGCTTGCCGAATATTCCGCATGCAGCAAGTATCGCCCAGCTGATATAAACGTACAATAACGCGAACGTCTGCCGGAGCGTCTGCTTTCGCGATGGCCTATCAGGGGCCTTTTCGCCGCCAAGCGTGCCTTTGTTACGTGTATCCTTGGCACGCTATTCGGAATGACATCCACCACAGTGCATTATTCTTTCATCTGCAATAGTATCCATCCATTTCGAGTCGATGAGGAACCGTATACGCATTCCCGTTTCGTTGTGAGCTTTCATCGTCCTATATATATCCGATATGCCGAATAAAGTTCCTTTTACGAGACACGTACAGTGGCGCTCAATATGAGCTGCAACATGGTGGCCAAGGTTGAGTAGACTGCAACACCGGCAAACGAGAAATTGGTTTTGCAAATGCTAGTAGTCGAAACAGAGTTTAGGTCACCGATTGCCTTCTATGTCCGCGCCACCGTGCAGAGTTTGCGCCGCTTTGAGCACTGGCAGCATGTTGCAACTCATATTGGGCGCGACTGTATACCTCCGTGCCTTACGTGTGGATCAGTGTGCCCCACCAGTGTGTGACAAAACTGAAATTTGTCGCCGCATGTGCGCAGCCGGCTGAAATGAGCTTAAAGTGGCTAACACATTTGGAAAACACGGCTTTAGAAAATGGGGTACTTTTGGGCTTCCTTAAAGGACGCGCACCAATTTACTTCGAAATTTTAGTCAGCTTCTTTCGGTTGTGAAACCTACTATTCTAGTGTCATTTCATAGTCAGTTTCGTAGTCTACAGGTGATGCAGAAGTCAGAACTGTTCCATCGCTTTATTTAGGTTACAACGGCGTTGCCCTTTTTTTGTTTTGAGTGTTGAGACAATTGGGCTTTTTTATTTTTTTATTTTTTTGCAGGCTATGTGAGGGAAAAGCTCGGTGCGTGACCACTAAGCGCACATCGTGCGTTCTCATTTAATGAAGTGGTTACCGAAATTATTCTTGACGCTATCATTTCATTTTAGCTAGTATTAAATAACGTAATCAGCCGGCAATAGGACGTTAGGTCGCATTCTAGGTGTCCGGCCCAAGATAAAAGCAAAAAAAAAAAAAGAAACCGGCAGCCACTCGACAGTCTTCAGTCTTCTTGTGGCATCGAAGACGGTTTTAGTTTTGCTTACTTTCGAAAGCCTGCACGCTGGTTATCCATGCACTCGGTAGCTCCTTTTATCACTATCAAAGCCGAGCGAACTGCGAGCTACCTCGTCTTACTGGACACCAACAAGACTCGCAGATCCGCTGGGAATCTAGGCCACGAGTGGCTTTATGATCGTCGCGGGCTCAGTCCTGTATGATCTGCTATGGGCATCCCGCTTTCCCAAGAGCGGCTCTATCTCCATCATTCCAAATAATGGCCAGCAAACCGCGATGCTGCGCATGACTCGGCGCACGACTGAGCGGTGAACGATTACGACCTGCCTGTCCCTGGACTACAGTGCGGCAATCGGTGCGCCAAGGCCGAGTGTAGGGACAGAGCTTTCGTACGAATAAGAGCGAAATATAGCAGAAAAGGAAGAAGAAATAAAGAACAGACGCATACAATGGGACTGCGATGTCTTGGTAAAAGAGACAGGTTGGGCGGAACTAGCGCTTGAATGAAAAGAGCGCTTCAAGCGTCTCACCAGACAGTGCGAGAGTACAATAAAAATAATAATATCTAGGGTTATACGTGCCGGATGTCACGATATCATTATTTATTTGTTTATTTATTTATATACTTATACAAAAAGTCCCATAAGGGTGGGCAAGATACCCATGACTATTTACACACACACACACACACACACACACACACACACACACACACACACACACACACACACACACACACACACACACACACACACACACACACACACACACACACACACACACACACACACACACACACAGACACACACACACACACACGCACGCACGCACGCACACGCGCGCACACACACACACACACACACACACACACGCACGCACGCACGCACACGCACACACACGCACGCGCACACACACACACACACACACGAACATGGTGAAACAAGTTTGTAACACGCTTTTCACACAGTATCCTAGATCATAGGATAGATGATTAAAAAATTGAACAATTTCTGTATAATACAACTCTAACAAATGCTCATATTCGCAAAAATATTTACACAAATGGTATGCAGGGCACGGGCGCTGGAGAAATGCTTGAGTTACTTTGTTCCATTCAGCTATAATTCGTGCAGAAAAAGAAAGAAAGCACTGGAAAGTGTCAGCCCTTGCGAAAATTGGTGTTCGAGAATGAAGGTAGTGGTGTCGAGTACGTCCGCTTATCAAGAGGGCTTCGTATACTGCTGTGTCTAAGGCTAGCCTGTGATTAATTATGTTTGAAAGAAACTCTCGTCGCTTGTTTTTTTCTTTTTTCTTCGGAGTTGTAGTAAGTGGCTGCCGTTTGCGGTTAAAAAAGCAGTGGGGTTGTCGGTAGCCACTAATTCACCTACCGTTAATGCGTACCGCTTTTCTTGTCTTTCTAGGTTATTCACCCTTTCAGCCCTGGATTTTTATTTTGGTCAGATATTTTTTTTTTGTGCGTGTTTTCTTAATAGTTAGGATCTCAGAAGGCCAAAAACAAAAAAAATTGAGCAAGTGATGCAAGTATTCATGGATGTACAGGCATTGCATCAAATTCGGTCCTCAGGGCTCAGCGGTTGTGAAATGAGAAAAATGGCCTTTTTCCAGCTACTCACTAGAGTACACGAAATGTGAACCACGTCTCCTTTTTCAGTGTGATACTCATTCAAACAGCTTCGGTGCGTCTACCCGAAAATGGCGCTTAGCCGCCTCAGCTCACCCGCCTCGGCGTCATCCACAACTTCGGTCAAGCTTCTTCGTTGTGGCTCCCAGCCCCACAAGAATGTCACACTTGTGGTGTGGATCGCAGTGGAGATCATTGAAGAATTACTATACCAAGAATTAGCAGTTTTGGTTTCGTTCCCGAGGTGCTAGGGAAACATTTGTGCGGTGTCGTCAATTGACGACACCAGGGCCGAAAGGGTTAATGTAAAGTTCTGCGCGAGTGTCCCAAACCATGGAAGCGTGCTCAAGTTTTGGCCGAATTAAGGAAAAGTAAGAGGGAAGTTGAACACTAGGGGGGGATGGCAGTCTTTAGATTGTGACGCAGAATGCATAATTGCCGGAAAACGGCAGAGCAGATGAGGGATGCCGTAGTGGAGGGCTTCGGAAATACGGACCAGCTGGTGTCCTTTAACGCGTGCACAGTAAATGGGCATCTAGCATTTCGCCCGCGACTTTCGAGCCAGCAGTCGAGCAAAGTGGGGTAGTACGCCGAACGAAGGTTGCAAAAGACAAGAAATACCCAAAGGATGATCTGAAATATAGTTATTGGAGATCTTTTTTTCTGTAAAAGATATTTGACAGCATTCTGCCAAGACAAAGATAAATATATAAAAGTCAGCCTTCCTAATAAAAATAAATTATTGGGGTCAAAAGCTAACTCAAGGCGTATTACTTATTAACGCGATAGCGTTAAAGAGTTCCTTTCGCATAAAATTCGGTGTCGTTGGTGGTGAGCGAAAAATCAGCGTTGTCCGGGTGCAAAAATTCGAGATAGATGCGAATGAAGAAATAATAAAAATGTTCGGCACGAGTGGGAATATCAGTACTTCTGCGAGGCAAGCAGATGTTCTACAACAGAGTCACTACCGTGCTTGAACCTGTGTCGGAAAAGAACCCTATACCAATGGCATGCAGTGCGAGGAGTTTTCTAAACGCATTTAATACGGTAAAAGCTCGTTAATTCGAACTCCATTAATGCGAACTTACAGTTGATTCGAACTGATGCCCTGGTCCCGGCATAGCCCTGTGTATTTTTATGGAGGAAAACGCCCGATAGTTGGAACCCGTCGGTATCCACAACGGCTAATTCGAACTGGGAGCCCCTGGTTTTCATTGCTCCTCGCGGAAGTCCGCCCAAACGTGTTGCAAAACCGAACGAAACCAAGTTTACTAGAGATGTAAAATAACGAAACAGCAGCATTTCTCAGCAGATGAGAATTCGGACGCTGCGCTGGAGCTCTTTGGCAAGCTGCAAAACGATGCTTATGGAGTCGCGACAGAAGAAACGCAAGCAAATGGAAATTACTGATTACTTTTAATTTTGATTGCGTGAACTCTGCCATGTAAATAAACGTATTCTGGAGCATAAATAGCGTCAGATATTTCACATGAAGGCTCACTGCTCTCACGAATGCATATCGATGATTGTTTCTAGCGTATCAATGACAGATCAAATTATTCTGTTCACTGTTAGAGAGACATGAACTTAATTAACGAAATCACCCGCAACAAGCGTGTAGTAGCTCCTAGTTCGCGATAACGGGTCCAGAGGTCGCTTCTTTGGGTTCTGCCCGCGCAGTGCGGTGCGATGTCCGTTCAATCTAGCGCCCGCCCGCTAATTCGAACTCCGCTTAATTCGAACAACTTTATAGTCCTCTTCGAGTTCGAATTAACGAACTTTTACTACTGCGTGGGAGCAGCGTAGGTTCGCATCAGGCATCGAGACATGTGAATGGCTGAATGAATGGTAGGCACACCAAGTACAAAGCGCACATGCACAATTAACCATCGTTATCACCTTAGAAACTTCGAGCGCGTGCTATGAAAGGGACAAAGAGGGAGGGAACGACACCGGCAAAAGGGAGAGGAATTTTTATTCCCGCCTTCTTTTTCCCTGTAGTAGTACGCGCTCGGCTCTTCTAAGCTGTATATGTACCAACCAGGCCCGTAGCCAGGAATTTTTTTCGGAGGGGGGGGGGGGGGCACTTGCAGAAAAACGCCTATTTCCATAATTTCGTTTTGGTAAAAACACCTACTTCACCAAAATTTCACCAAAACACCTACTTCGCCAAAATCCCCCCTCTCCCCCCCCTGGCTACGGACCTGGTACCAACTAACTCGTCTTTCGGTCTTACTTCATGATTATCAGCAAGAGCCTCGACAAAGTACAACTGCGCAGGTGCGCATGTTAAGCCTTACGGACGCGTAGTGGGTACTTTGCCATTTCGTAAAAGGAAAAAAATTGTGGCGTAGTGGCCACTTCGCAACTGTACCTGTACTAGGCATTCTAGGATAGTTTGAAACGGCCAATTTTGCGCTCACAGGCGTTCCTTTCTTAGGGGCACTGTTGAGGGGTCTACCCAGAAGCGAAGCGAGGCTGGCGATTGTGAAGGCGATGCGAACGGGGCCCGATTACGCTTTCCCATTCTACTCTTGAAGGCGAAGCTCAAGCTTTTGCCATGTTTTTTTTTGTTTTATGTACGCGTCAGGTGGTAATGTTCTTCACATCCATTCATTTCGAAGTTTACAAGACATTCATGAACCACTTTGAAGACAAGAAATGTAATATTCATAATACAAAAGAAAGAAAAAAACTGCGTTAGAAATAAGCTGATCAGCCGCATATATCCCCAACTTATTGAATACGTTGCCCTGAGTCTACTAAGGTATCAATACGTCAATGAACGATTATGTTTATTGCACGTGTGAAAGCGCGAGCCAAACTAAATATTGACTTTTCATGTATATCCTGCGCGGCAGTGGCGTACGTGCTTAATTTCGATTGTCAATGGTAGTGGCTCTGGACAGTCGCGTTTGCCGTGGAAGAAAGGAGGGAGCGCAAACACGGACACAATAGGAGAGAACTGTGCAGACAACACGGATGTCGACGGCCGACTGAAAAGTCGCACTACGGCGGAAAAACGGCGTATGCACAAAACTTACACAAAGCTCAGAAATGGAAGCGGAACTCGTTATTCAGGCAGGCACACGTGCCGATCCACGCGAGAGGGAACTGCACTAAGCATTTCATTTCTTCTACTTAATCGAAGGCTGGCTTCCGCAGGCACTCCCGCTACTGCTGATATGACAAGCCTCAACCATGACACAGGCTCTTTCGTTGTGGTGCCTGTATAAAATTTCGCATTCGTCGAATTCGGTGAGGGTTTACAATGGCATTAGTGTAATTGCTCCTCGCAGAAGTCCGCCAAATAAAATAAAATTCGATGCCGAACTTCGGTGGCACCACTATTCAGAGCTGCTGGACGCAACACGATAATTCGATAAATGCACTGTTTTATAAAAATAAAAGAAAAATAAACGCGTTTCCTACTTGAGGTTTGACGTAACAGTAACAGCAGAGCTTCATGCGCGAGCCAGCCTTAGATGAACTTACCTAAGGAAAAAATTATACGCTCATTTAAACAGTTTATGTTTGCGTTTTCTCGTTCTTGTATGATGCCCATGTTTCAACACCTTATTGCTTACCATGAACAACTAGCTCAAACCTATGTCGTTATAAGCCTTGTTTGTCTTCACGCATGGGGTATTGCGAATGTGTGATTGATGGGACGGCTTGCTGACAATGACACCGATCGTTGGCGGCGCATCGGCATGAACATACGCACAGAAGCATAACACAAACTTATGTTACCAGCACTTAAGCACTGTCACAGGAAAACGTAATACAATACCAACAAACAACAACAACAACGTGGCCAGAGGTGCCCTCGGAGCAACACACCAAACCACGTGATTAGTAAATGCACAACTGTATAGGGTCGCTGTCACGTGTCCATATAATATAACCGGCTGCACCAGGAATCCATATAAACCTACCCCCCGCACCGAAGTGACAAATCCTCCAAAGTCGCGAACGCCACAGGCGGAGAATATGAGCTCTGTAGAAACTTGAACGAATCCATTATCGTCTAGTTACTGCGTTAACTATCATGCTGTTGGTTAAGGTGTGGTATCGTCGTTACAGTTTTATGCCCAAAGCCGCATATAGTGGAAAGGGAGAGATATTTTCCAGAAAGAGGACGGTTTCTCTCTGGGACAATCATAACAATGACTGTCTTGAACGCGTCTAAACTATTATTGTACAGATAAATCCTAGATTACCTGTTTTCACAAGCTTTTGATGGGAGCTAAATGCATAATAGACGATGTCGGCAGTGTCAGGCACATCGGCACTGAGCGATACATGTGGCGCTACTATAAATTAGAAGCTGTAACAACATTAGAGCCGACATCGTTGCACACGCCGAAGTGACGTGCTCACTTTTCCTTTTTCATCGCTGAAAGCTGTCTACAAATACGGGTCCAGCATGTATACAGCCGCATAAAGGGTGGCCTAATAGGCGATTTGCATAACTGCATCAGACATTTGTGCTGGCGTTTGATTAGAGACTGGAGACTGGAAGGAGCTCACGCAACAGAGAGAAAAGAATGATGCCACGATGGTAATGAATGAGAAAGGAAAGCGCCGGCTGCTGAGACCGCTTAGCCAAGCAACACTTAATGAATGGCGACAAGAATAGCGAAAGCGAGTACAAGTAATAGCTCGGTGTTAGGCGGTAATCTATAGCAACTCGAAGTAAGGAACACGCCGGGCTGTGCTAATTACTCGCTGCTTCCTTTTCTTAGCCTAGGCAGCATTTTCCGAGCACTTGCACAACATTTGTGCTGGTAATTTACGTAGGTGTACAATGAAGTGCTTGTCGAGTACGAACACACCCACTCAGAGGCAGGTAGACAGATTAATAAACGCGAAGCATTAATTTGCGAACCAATTGCCCTTTGACCGTATCTATCTATCTATCTATCTATCTATCTATCTATCTATCTATCTATCTATCTATCTATCTATCTATCTATCTATCTATCTATCTATCTATCTATCTATCTATCTATCTATCTATCTATCTATCTATCTATCTATCTATCTATCTATCTATCTATCTATCTATCTATGAAAAACACGGTTAACAGGTTATGACATTCATAACTTCACATGTCTGTCTTCTACGACATCAAATCCTTTCCTTCATTCACGTGTTGCGCATACTCGTATAGCACGGCCCAGGGAAGGCGGGTAGGCGCCACACGTTATTCACAGTGTATGTCAACCCGCAAACGGAAAGAATAGACTTTAGAAATTTTAACGCGATAGCGCTAAAAAGCCAGTGTCGCAGAAAATCCGGTACCGGCGTCGGCAGCTTTTTCGGTGAGCGAAAGGTCAGGTGGACGTAAAGTATAAAAAGTCACAGTTTCGCCGTAAGGGCGAAGCAATGAATGCGATAGCAATAAATTGGAATGTAACGCAAAGAACGGAAAGCAGCTCGAAATTGTCAGCGCGTCGCTCGCGCCCAAAGGACGCACGAAAAGAACGCACACAGGATGAGCGCGAACTCTCATGCGTCACAGCTCGACACTAGAAGCGCACTGCTCAAACATAAAGTAGGGCGCACGAAACGAACGAAAAGGTACACACAGGACGAGCGCAAACTAACTTTCCCAGTTGTTACTTATTTCTGTTTGAACAGCGCGCTCCTTTCGCAAACGCGGCCGCTGCAGCGAGCGAAGCGACCTTCGTACGCTCTGTGATTCAGCGCGGACATCGCGGGGAAAGCACAAGACATACAATCCCCCGTTCCCCCTCCCCCCGCCAGCCGCCCCCTTCCTTCCTCGAGATAAGCGCACGAAGGCGACCACGCCCTGTAAGTCAAAGAGCAACGGCGGTCGCAGGATCGGGGCGACGATCTTTAAAGCGCGCCACGCGTGCACATCGCGCCATCTATGCGGTAACTAAGAAAGTATGCTGATGTAAGTGGTGTATATAAATAGCTCGCCGTTAGCAGGCTGAAAGGTGGTACTGTTGGTGGCCTAACCGTCTAACGCCTCTCGCTGGAAAGCGGGCGGTCGCCCGTTCGATTCCGCGCGTCTTGAAAGTTTTTTTGAATGATTATTCTTTGTGGCTTTGATATATATATATATATATATATATATATATATATATATATATATATATATATCAAAGAGGAAAGCACGGCGTCATGCACCGTATATATATATATATATATATATATATATATATATATATACACATACGGTGCATGACGGCGGCGGCGGCAAAAATCAGCCGAGACTGTACATATAATTGCTATCGCAATATTAATAATATATGTCGGGGTTTTACGCCCCAAAACTACGATATGATTATGAGGGACGCCGTTTTGAAGGGCTCCGGAAATTTCGAGCAATAGGGGTTCTTTCACGTGCACCTATATCTAAGTACACGGGCCTCAAGCATTCTTGCATCCACCGAGAATACGGCCACCACGGCCGGGATTCGATCTCACGACTTTCGGGTCAGCAGTCTAGCACCATAACCACTAGACCACAGTAGCGTGTGGACGTAAAAAATGAAAATTACGCTATGAAATGAAATTAAAGCCGGAATCGAATCCAGGCATTTTGTGTCGCAAACGCACATATTCTACCACAGAACTGTGCCAGTGTTTGAAACTGCTTCGAAAAAAAGATCCCGTACAGACGTCATGTCGGGCAACGCCAATTGTGGTTGCAGTGCTGGCAATCCGCTTTCGTAGCAGTGTAATAATAATTACATATGTAGTCCTATGACTGAGCAGGCTATAGTGAAGTGTTGCTCCACGTTGGAGAAATACGTCGACGACCGCTGCTTATGATATGCACATCATCGCACCATAGCGTGCACTTCGTGTCGGTAATACAGACGTCTGTGCTCTAACGTTATAGGCTTCCCAAGCAACGCTTAGCGGCGCTGCTGCTCTTGACAGGCAGCGCCATCTCTGGCAGAAAAAGAGAAACTGGAGTGTAAGCAGCGCGCGTTTTTCCTTCTCTACACCGCGTTGCTGCTCGCTTCTGTGCACGTGCAGAGCTCTCGCGGTGCACTTGCGGCGCCTCACAATGTACCGCTTGCAGTGCGGCTTCAAAAGGATTTTCAAGCTTGACTGGCACTTCCGAAAAGCGAACTTGATAAAATGAGAAAGGCTCGTCAATCACCTTAACGGTGAAGAGCAGACGATCGACGACAACGACGCCCGACTCAAAGCGAAATTTTCCCAAGTCGCGATTACACCCTGTAGGACGTATACCTCGAGGTAAGTCTCATTCTGTCATGCTAAAGATGAATAATGGTCCAAATGCACTCCGTAATGAAGCCGTACACGCTATCGATGTTCTGCGGCGAGGACTACGAATAATATGATTGTTGTTTTGATATGGCATGCTCACAGTAGCAGCCGTGTACTTTCGTGGCACTGCTTCATGAGAAGGTTAGAGTCAAGTCCTCCGTGCCGCTGGAGAATCACCCGCCGATTAAGACGCGAGGCAGCTAGCTGAGCTTTAACCACTGTGAAGCAAGATGAACTGCTCGCCTCGTTTTTTCGGCTCTCGCGTCATGCTTGCAGTCTCTTTTTATGATATCGACTTGACAGGCGTATAAAACCTGTTGCGTGAACGCGGCTAGAAAATCGCACAAAATAAGAAGGTGGTTACTTCAAGGTTGCAATTGCAAAGCATGTATTAAGTGCCAGTTATATTTAGCGGCTTAAATATATATCACCCTAATAAAGTGACAAAAACAAAGCAAACCTGCAGAACGATGTCAAAGCTTGCTGAAAATGCACAGACGTCCGTTCCGGCGTGATAAAGCAGCCTTCCCGACGCGTGAAATGCAGGCGCCGAACTTCTGACAATGTGCCGAGTTCAGTTGAATTCAACCAACCGCGCAACGCTAACGGTATAACGCGAATGTGAACGTTCAACAACGACGGGTAGGTCTCACGAGCACGGGGAATCAAAACACGAAGTTGCTTCACCTACAACCGTAACTGGACTTTAACAATGCGAGAAGACAGCGAGTAATCATTACTGTAGTCGCTGCGTGCATGCGCCGCGTTACTTACCGATTCAGGTAGTCGGAACGAACGAAAGCGATGAACTCATACAGCCAAAATAGAAGGCGAGACAGCGCTGCCAGCTATCCACGCTTGCCGCCTTTATTTCTCGTGCGACACGCCCGGGAACCGTTACAGTTTAACACGTGAATCGTGTGCCTTAGTGTTGTCTGCACTGTTGTGGCTGGCCACTAAACCGCAATACTTCGGCCCACGCTTGCGCTTCCGCGGAGTCGCTTCTGCCATCGCGGAAATGCGCAGTTTCGCACAGCAAGCCTCTCGGTTCAACGTACCCAGCTGACGGTCCCCCAGTTACCCGCACCGAGAGAAGAACGCGTGCGCACGTGCGCTACCGCTACCGTGAAAGGGGCTGAGTCGGCCGCGCCTAAGGTTCAGAGCTTTCTGACAGAGCCGCAGCGCGGCTGGCGCGGCGCTGTCGTCGCGCCGCAAACTTGAGCTTGGGTTCCCTATAGCGTTACGTCGGATGATAAGCTGCCTTTAGGCGCATGTGTAGTCGACGTGCCTGGTAAGCCCACGATATACGCACAACTACTCAATGTACACAAAGGCGTCGATTCGCTTCACAATACGCGTATTAAATAAAAAGGAAAATGCTACATAGGCTTACTGTCTTCTACGCATGAAACCGACTCCGACAATTTCTGGGATCTGCCGGAATTTTTTTCTCAGCTGAAGAGACGAGCGTTCGAAGTGAACTGCTTGGCAGTCTCTCCTCGATGTGAGAATGTGCGCAAGTTCATAAAAGACAGCCGAATTGGGGTTGTTTATGCCAGGGCTATGGGAGAGGCCTTTGCCCTGCAGTGGGCGTAGACAGGCTGATGATGATAATGATGATGATAATAATGATGATGATACCAGGGCTACGAATTCCTCACCAAGTTCTCAATGACGAGCTTAGTTTCGCTGTAATAATAAGCTTTTGCGATCAAAGCGTGATATGTGAAACGCCTATGCACCATAGTGCCGTCTGCTTCATTTTTTTTGCCGATTCACGCCATTTTCTCGTGGTAGACCACAATTTTTTTGGTTTCAGTGCGCTCAATACTAAATGCTTCTGAAAAGCCTAGAATCCCAGTGTTTCTGTCTTGAAAGCTTTTTGAAATATAACTTTTATAATAGCAGTGAACAGTGAACATCTAGCCTTTGTCCTTGTTGAATTTCTTGTACGTTCCTACGAGTTCTTGCAAATTCTTGCCGGTAGAAGATACGGTACAGCTTTTCAGCTGATGCTGTGTTGGTGGACGCCTCGTCTGTGATGCTGCCCGCTACCACCACGGCGAAGTGCCGACAGTTCTAGCACTTTAGCAAGAGTAGACGCTGGACGGAAACGCCAGCATTGCTCGTGTGGCAACCGGCTGGATGACTGGCATACTCTGCTGAACTCCAAAGGTCTTTTTATACGGCCTACAGGAGTAATTAAAGCTACAGTTACCAACAGATATTTCACGACGTAACACAACACTGCTGCCTTGGCCTGCAGGTCAGGGCAGCCTTCACCAACTTATCGAGTTATCGCGACAGCGTGGCTGATTCACCGACGAAAGCTAAGTTAGGGTGGCAAGAATGGGGAGGTGTGAAAAGCGGCCGCGAAAACCGGCCCCCATATCGCGCCGATGCCGCAAGGGGCGCTGTACGCAGGGGCGCGTGGAGCCGAGCAGACGACGTGCCGCGTAGCGCTGCTCATGTCCGGCAAACCTGTCTCGCGCTATTAGCTTGCAACAATTTGCTGCGTTAATCCTCTTTTTCCTTTTCCCTTTCAGCGGGTGCAGTAAAAAAGGGCACATTGTAACATCTTCCTCTCCTAGTAAAAAACAGCGCAAAAGCTACAAAGACGAGACAGATGAAACAGGACTAGCGATGTGTCGTCGTTGTAATTTTCGCGCTGCTTTTTACTATGAATGTGTACCAACAAGCTCAAGTTCGTACGCTTCTCATCTTACTCTCCTTCTTTACTGATTTTCGTGAAGGAATGCTCGCGAGAAAGAACATATCGGAGTGAGGTGCGGTACGCACCAACCAGCAAATGTCGATTGGTGTTACTTCCTTGAAAGAAAAAAATTCGTTACACACAGTATGGATAATTCGAGAAAACACATATGAAGGCAAGGGTAACTAGAAAGTTAGATTAAAAAGTAACCATCGAGTAAATGAAAATGATAAATGAGCAAGCGGTCATACTGCCAGATGGAATTTATGAAAGAGATAACCCTCGCGGTAGTAAATATCTAGATGTGAAGTAATGCAAAGGATCCATCTACACAAAATAGATTTGGAACAAAGAAAAGGGTAAAAAAATAAGCTATCACGGTAATCTTTTTGTCATATTTATATAACCAAATACAGCATAACAGACATCCCTCTGAATATAAAAACAGTAACTTATTGTTAATCATATCTTCTGAAGTGAAGGTGCGAGGTACCTTTTTTTCTAATTGGAATATTGGCGACAGAATAAAAGGAAGTGGTTTGTTGTTTCAATTGATTGCAAATATTGCACAACGGCCGAGGACGCCATGAGACCAGCATTATATAAATAAAAATTCACTTGTGGAATTCGTCAGCGTAATCTGCTGTAAGAAACTTCTAATTGTCAAGATGCACACCGCTGTTTATTCCAGAAATACCTTACATGTACGAAGTTTTTAAATTTATCCAGCGATAATTTGCCAGTGTCGCTTTCCAAACAAACATTTCCTTACCTTAAATCTGTCGCATAAGCCGTATCTGGTAAATTAGGAATCAGAGGTCCACATAGAGATACTGAGGCTCATGAATCAACCATTTCATTCAGATACAATCCGCGGTGGCCCGGTACCCTCCGCAACCAAATTTTTTTGTAAGTTTGCAGGTATTAGATAACGAAACATGCTCAGGAGTGTTGAATTCGTTGCCGTATATAGGAAGTGCTGAATATACTGAAAAATAATCGGTAACTATACTGCTGTTGATTCATTTGACGGGAGCTTGCTAATTAAAACAACAGCCAATATTTCTGGGAATAATATAGGTGTATATATACGATGATAAGAGGAAGATAGAAAAAAAGCGCTAATTTCTGCAACCCAATAGGAGCACGAGTACCTTAGGTGTATGATTGGGAAGTCGAATGGAAAAAGACCCCTGAAAAGAGAAGATGCCTAACCCAACGTTACTAGACTAGGTAAGTAACCTAGTATAGTGACGTTGGCCTAACCGTGCCCTCTACCGATGCATAAGTCGCGGTTTTTTTTTATTGACATAATGAGTTCTATTGCTAATTGCCATGTGAGCAAGGTAATCGTGCACTGGTCGTTTAAATATAGAAATGGCATTTGTTTAACGTTAGTAGAAAAAAAATATTACGACATTGTGTGCGAAGGATCGAACTGAGCTTACTTGAAGAGGCAGTTATGTTATATTTTTACATTGAGTAGTTGTAACAGCGCTTATGCGAATATAATCTGAGGGGTGTGCACTCACGACCAATGTGCTTCAAAGAATAAATTAGGTTTTTAAATGAAAACATATAATGATTGTCTCTGGTGTGAACTGTATATCTTTAAAAATGTACGTTTGAACTATTGGCATCTCTGATCTAATTACAGACTAGGGTAATCGCGCTACCATATCTAACACGTTGTTCGCAACGATGATATCTGTAGAAGTCCAAGGCACAAGCGCAAATCATTCCTTTTTAATAGTATTAGAGGTTTCATTTTTTAAGCTGCGTTGCCAGAGAAAAAAAAAACAAGAAAACGACGCCCTATACCGTCATAGGGCGAATAAACATTTTGTTAATCATTATCATTTTATTTCTTCGCAATTCAGTTCTTTGGTTTCAGAGTTTTCGCAGCAGCCAGGAACGAAGCACCAGCGTTCAGTTCTCTTCGTTTTATAGGGCATTATCACCACAGCTCACTAATGCATGACACGTGTGCAATAAAGAACGCGTAAATGGTGAAAAGAAAAAATTACGCCGCCTTTCCTTGTGGTAGCCTTCCAACGGGCAATCTGCGACAGCGGCGGGTGTACCCGCGCCCCCTGCAGCAGCGCCCCTGGCGGCATCGGCGCGCAGAGGGACCCTGTCTGGCAAGGGAAACTCGCTGCGCACAGCACACCTCCCCATTCTAGCCACCTTAGCTAAGTGCAGGTGGGAGGGGACCATCGATATTCCCGCGAGACAGTGTTCTCGCTTCGATAGACAACACTGGACGCTCCGGCGTGCCTAGTACAAACTTGGTTATGTTAATTTCACGGAAGGAAAGGCCTTGGCAGCGTGTCCTCGCAGCTCATTAGTCCAGATAGCAACACTAGCTAGAACATAGCTAGTCTTACTATTGCATGAAAGCTGTTCGCGCGAAGGCGAGAGGTTCAATTGGTCACACCGTAGATAGGCTGCACCATGCTTGTGAACGGAATGATAGACTCCATGCCTTATCCCTTTCTTTTTGCAACTTCATTGCCTACCCAACGTGAGCTTGAGCTGATGAAATCTTGTGAGCTTTATCAAACTGAGTGAAGTCCGGATCATCTCGCTGTCTTTCGTTCCTTCCTTGTATGTTTCAAGGGTGCAATATCTTTGTTATATTAAAAAAGCGATTTCTGTCATGCCTTGTTTTCCTGCTGTAACTAATGCTCACTTGGTTAGCCTAAATTTGAGGTACAAGTAATAAAAGCTCATTCTCTAATTACTAAGTGCTGCACGAAAAAGTCGCCACAGAATTCGGTGTCACCGTTTACGCATGATGACGTTCGTGCTATTACCTTATGCTTACAATATAAACATGTCATAGAAGTCGCTAAATTTAAATCACTGTCTGGGTTTAAGGAGAAAGCATTATGTTTGTTATGCGACCGTAGGCTTGAACGAAAAAAGGGTGTGAGCGAAGTGAAGAAAGAAAAAGACCTGATGTCTAGGGGAACCAAAGCCATATAAAAGTGAATGAAAGCATGACTGTGGATATGTATGAATACGAGTGAGTAGCGTGGGAAGTTGGGCGAGTTGGTGAGTATTCATTTTGGTCTAGCGGCGCGGTGGGACGGAACACGAAGAAAGAAGTGAGACGAACAAGGGCAGACAACAACTTGGTTTACTGAAGGATGAAAGCAGCCTCTTTTTTTAACAGCGTCCGCCCAGATGAGATGCCCCCACTTGGGGTTAACAACAGAACACCTAAAAGCCATGAAAGAAGGCGCATTAAGGGGTTAACAATCAAACAGCATCAAAAGCCAACAGAATGACACGTAATAGACCAAGAAAAAAGCACGATGTGCATGAGAATATATACGTCGGAAAACAGCGCAGGCTCAGCTGGTTACATGGGACGCGGAACGGAGACAAGCATACTCCTGGTCAGAATAATCGAGGGGTGGCTGATGCACCCCTCTCCTTTTCTCCTGATATGAAGCGCCTCGATAAAACCCCAGAAATTGTTGTTATTGCTATCGGTCACTCTTGACCGAATGTTGTTCTTCACAATTTTATAGACAACTGAACTGTTTAGGTCAAATCGAAATATGTTGTCATGTTGTCAATCGTGTTTAGAGACAAGCAGTGGAACAATTATTGAACGAAGTCGTTCGTTGAGATTGCGGTGGAATGAGTGTCACTTTTGGGACGTAGAGGGCGAGAAGGTCAGTGCACAGTTACCCACTACATTACAGGCGTCTGGCCCCTAGCTACGGCGACATCCGAGTTTCTTTACCTGTCATGAAACGCATCTCGTTGTGTACACCGGGAGAAGAAGGAATACGTTATCGTCCAGTGGGCACCTTCGCGTCCCTTGACCATGCTATTGTTCATTTTTCGCATCCCTTGCATTGCGTTTTGGCTTCTTATCTGACACGTGTCTCCGTCTAAGTAATTTCCGAGCACGCGTCCACTTGTGTCATGCGCATGTCGAGGTGACAGCGGCCATCAACACGTGGCGTCGACGAGGAAGAGGCACGCGACGTGCTCGTTTTCTCGTGGCGTGCTCTGTCGCCAGCAAGGGCGACAGCCGGCCGTCCTGTGCTGGACCCGAGGGGCCGTCTGGATGAGATTGGTAATTAGCCACTGCAGCAACGTTCTTCGGTGACGCACGTCAGCCACACGACGCGCTGTGGCGGACTTGTAGAGACATATCTGACGTTGCAGGTTGGTCGTTACCTGGGTGCAGGATCGATAGAGCTAAAGGAAACCTTCCCGTTATTGTGCTTATCTTAAAGTGTGATGATGACAAGGAAGTAGGAAAGAAAGCGTGTTTTGCAGCTCCAGCAGTGCACCTAACTGGGCTGGACGGTACATCATTGAGACGGGCAGCTCGTAACTAAGCAATAGCGTTTAGTGCTCAGTGGACGATGACAAACGGATACGGAGGCACTATGGACATTTTAATTGTAAAGGTGCGCTTTATTGCTACAGTCTCAAACATTTCTACAGTGCCTATCTGATCGACCATTTAGTCAAATATAATATTCGGAAAACTTCATAACTCTTCTCCCCAGGTCCTGACAGCAGGCTGATGTATCTCCTGAAATCCTGTGCTAACCTGGTAGTCATGAATTTAACCTTAGTCTTCACCGGCTCTCCCACTATACATAAAATTTTCTGTCCCCGACAAACTGTAGTGGGCTTGAGTCCCGGACAAAGAAAATTCCAAAGATAGAGAGAGGAAGAACTTTACTGAGGTCCCTAGGGAAACGGATCATGGGGGGCCCTATTGGCCCCTTGGGGTCAATTCGGGGGCTCCACCAAAGTCGGAACCGGGAGACGGAGTCTCTCGGTGACGGCTCGGACCCTCTAGACAGCCTTCAGTTGGTCTGTGAGTTCCATGCATGTCAACGAGGCGTCCCAGCTTCTCTCGTAAGGGAGGCTAGAATCCCTGTTTGCAGCGCACAGCCAGAGCATGTGACTGAAGTTGTTGTACTTGTGTTCGCAGTATGGACAAGTGGTTGAAAAGTGGGGTTCTATTCGGTTAAACGATGAAGGAGTGGGATTCCATCTAGTTTGGATCAGTCAAACCGTGACTGCCAGGCAACGCGATTGCTGCTTTTATTCCAAACCCCAGAAAAAGGTGCTTGCGCTGGTAACATTGGCTTTAGTAAACAAATATGACTACGATATTCAGAATCCCGGCGCCACTTTCACTATACTTTCGTTTGGCGCTAGGCTGAAGGTTGTGGCGTATTTGTAGCGTTTAATTCCGGTGTTTCGTCGAAGACAAAATGGTGCTTCCTGCTGATCGCTTTATATCAATCGGTCCGGAGCATCGCAGTGACGAAAGAGCGGAAATAGTCACCCTGTGTGGCACACCACAGGGTAACTATTTAACCACGATATGCCAGATCTAGTGGTGGGCTGTGCCTGAGGAAGTCCAGCCTGTACGGCTAACGACATCAGATTTCTTTTCTTTTTAAAGATAAAACGCCTTTCAAGCGGGCCGGTGGTTGAGAAAGGCAGGTCTTCGTACGTAGCAGGCGTCTCCTAAAGGTACATGGCATTGTACGCGGCGGGAGATTCCGAATCGGCACAGCAGTCCTCTTTACGTTTTCTCCAAACTGGAAATCTCAAATTGTGCATAATGTGCTGTGCACTTTCCGTTTTACGGATAGAAACACACTTGTGAGTGCGTTGTGCATTTAAAAGCCAGGTTTGCACGAGTCAGGAGAGCATCGTTAAAACGTTAATCGTCAATAAATAATTAAAGAAAATGGCTTTTTCTTAAATAAACCGCGTTAGATTTTCAGAAATTAGCCGTGACTTGTGTTAAGTTTATTTGTGTGCGTGTAAGGGCATCACTTCGAGATGAAACTATTGCAACTCAGAGCAGTTTTGTGCACTGTGTTGCAAAGCAAACTTGTGGTGATGTGCTCAGGACTGATGCTGCGAAAGCTGGAACAAGCGCTATTTGCAGTTGCTCCTAAATTTCTCGCGAGCAGATGAACTGGCATCGAGCAACGTTGAATGAGAACACAGCATTGTCTGCAGACACCGTAGAAGAAAAGCATGCACAAAGCACGTGCGTCCATCATGAGCACACCGTGTTGCATGCGGACGAAAGTACGTCAGCGAAGATATTCCTGCCACTTAAGTTGATCGTCAGTAACTCCAAGGCTGGTCCACAAAATTTACGTAACCATATTTTTCGCGCGTCCACAATTTGTTGAAGCGCGTGCTTAACTGAAAATACACTCCGGTCTTCCAGAAGCGCTCACGATAAAAAACAACAAAAAAAAAAACAACGCGCATATGGTAATGGTCTACCGACCGGAGAAACAGACGTGGCGAGTGAACTCTTCAAAACAAACCAGCATAGCATCAGTAGCTTTTTTTCCAGATGCTACGTGTGGAAAGCACGGTATTGGATGAAAGCCCTAAAATAAAAAAGCGCTGTTTTGGAAATTCCACCGAATTCTACTGGACCACTTTAATCTCGCGAACAAACATGCAGAACCTTCACGGTTGACAAGACCTCGACATAGGCATTACTTCATATCTGGCGAAGTGGTATAGGGAGCTTGCACGAACGGCGGCGACGCTATGCACTCTGGGTAGGCAGCCATTTTTTTGTCAGAGCCGACCGCGGAGTGCAGTGGCGCAGTCGTGTTTGCGAGCGTTGGCGCAGCTTGCAGGTGTGATCAAGAGCGAGCGCGACGTAAATTCAACTCCAAGGAGCGTCGTGCACGATGTCAGCTACACTGGAAGACCACACCGCAACACTGTGCCCAAAAGACCGCGAGCGGTACGAAGAAAAGACGAGACTCTGCGGGCTGCACGCATTCACGCTCCGTCGGACGACTGTGTAAGCGATGTGGACTTGTGGCCGCGCGTCGACATCTCCGATATTCACGAATTTCTCGTTTTGAGGACGAGTTGTATTACCGGGGAACAGCTGAATTCGAGAAAGGCCCTCGAGGGCCACAGTTACGAGTGGCTGGGAGCTGTGGGCGAAGAAAGTCGCCGCCGACACCGTGATCGTCGTCACGCAAGTAAGACGTGTTAATTATTTGACTTTTCCGTAGGTGCTAATGCTGTGATTCGGCCAGTTCGTCAAGCGCACCATTTTACGCACGTTTTGCTTCCTTGTTCTTGCATCGATGCTCCTCTGAGCTTTATCATTTACGCCAAGTGTTGCGTAAATTTTACGGCACCTTTCCAAAAGCTCTTGGTGAGTAAGGGTTAATGCGGATCTGTCGTAAAGCCGACGCAAGTCAGCGCAGAGAAATAAACATCAGCACCTACGAAAAATTCAAATAATTAACACGTCTTACTTGCGTGACGACGATCACGGTGTCGGCGGCGACTTTCTTCGCCCACGGCTCCCAGCCACTCGTAACTGTGGCCCTCGAGGGCTTTTCTCGAATTCAGCTGTTGCCCGGTAATACAACTCGTCCTCAAAACGAGAAATTCGTGAATATCGGAGATGTCGACGCGCGGCCACAAGTCCACATCGCTTACACAGTCGTCCGACGGAGCGTGAATGCGTGCAGCCCGCAGAGTCTCGTCTTTTCTTCGTACCGCTCGCGGTCTTTTGGGCACAGTGTTGCGGTGTGGTCTTCCAGTGTAGCTGACATCGTGCACGACGCTCCTTGGAGTTGAATTTACGTCGCGCTCGCTCTTGATCACACCTGCAAGCTAAGCCAACGCTCGCAAACACGACTGCGCCACTGCACTCCGCGGTCGGCTCTGACAAAAAAATGGCTGCCTACCCAGAGTGCATAGCGTCGCCGCCGTTCGTGCAAGCTCCCTATAGGTTGCTCATTGTCTTACAAATATTATTACGCACTGAAAAATGATCGAAGAAATGTATTATATTTCGTCTCTAACAAGAAAGTACAAGGCTACTTTTCATTTACCTCTAAAGAACAGAGCTCTGGATTGTTTTCGCACATTAAAATGGTTAAGGTTTCCTTGGGACGATCGCTTCAATACGCTTCAACACGTTAACACTGTTTACAGGGCAGTAGATTTCGACTGTTAACCTCTGTCACATGCTCTGGAATATTTTTCCGTGGTCACTTATTCTATATGGGTGAAGGCGCCTATAACATTGTACAGATGAATTTGTATCAGGGCTGCCGTAGACACTTTCCTCTGAGATACTGCATGCCTAGATAAGTGTAAAATACTGCGACGCAGTGTCTTGGTGAATTACGCCGCATACCAGTTCAGCCTCTCTCGCGCAGTGCCACTGATACCGTAGTCGCGTTAGAGTGCGCGATGTGTGACCTTTTTTTTTCAAATGGTGCGGGCATTTTTTTTCAACCAATAGAATTAAAGCGTGTCAGAGCATTCAACTGGAGCTGTCTTTTGTGGCAGCAAATTATCTTAGTCATGTGTTTTTAAGGGCTTCGCTTCCAAGTTAAGCAGGCGCTGCAGAGTCAGCTCTGTCGTGAACAACTATGTTTTTTTGTTCGCGAAGTTGTCAACGGCAGTGCATGACCATTCTAGACAGACCTTTAAATAATATTACGAAGGGCTATTAATGTACCGTATCGTTAAATTGTTTGTTTATGGTGATTTTCAATACTTTGATTACTTCGAACGGGAATAGTTTAAAAAAAAGGAAGCATATGCATTCTTGTTTCAATCAGAAATATTGTACCGGGAAAGCTTCCATGAAAGAGCAATGACAAAACTCTCTGAAGTCTGTAATTACTTTGGAGGCTGGTGCTTTAGAGCTAGCAAAATGAGGCAGAAGATCTGTTAGCAGCGTTAACAGGATTTCACAGCGAAGAGCCATTCTTTCGTATCACCCGTGATGGAATCCTGGCCGCTGCGGCCGTATTTCAATGAAGACAGAAGGCCAAAGGTTCATGTGCTTAGATTTACGTGCAGGTTAAAGAAACCTGGATGGCCTAAATGATGCGCCTGCCTGGCATTTTCGCTCCTTGTTTATCGCGGCGGCCACAACTGTTTTGGCCATCAGAAGCGCTGTCGATGGCGTAGCACTGAAGAAGAAAAAAAGAAAAAGGCAGATCCCACACATTGTAGGAATCGGTGTCATGCGGAGCAGTCAGCGAGTACTTCTATGCTGTATTTTATGGCTTTGAGCCAAGGGTTACGAGGTGGATCGACGTGTTTTTGTAAGTGTAGCAGCTGTGTGCATATCGCGGGCTTTCCAGACACGTCGCCAACACTGGCGTTTAAAGGGTAACTTATGGTGCGACGAAACGTCAGTCCTCACGTTAGAGTATATCCGTCAGTTTTATGGAAACTAAGTACACTTTATGGTGCAATCATACGTAACTCGTTAATGCATTCCTCCGGGCTCGGGCAAAGCTTCAATATAGCTTGCTGAATAATAGGAATACGAATGTAATGTTCATTAGACTGCTGTAAAAGCGGAGCCAACACTGGAACCACAGACGTTAATGTGATATTACGCCTATATCGTAGGAGTATAAATATAGTGTTTATTGTTTTTTTGTAAAAGAGAGCCAGCACCACAACCACAATTGACATCGCACCGTAGTTACGCCTGCATAGGCTGTTTTTACAAACCAGTCTATCAGGTAGAACTGGTTTCTGGTCAGGTAAACCAGGTAGAATACCTGATTGCCACGTACGTAGAATGCTTGGGTTCGATTCCTGCTGGGATCATTATTTTTGTTATTTTCATTCGTCGGCTCAACGCTGGCAATGTGGGCTTTTCTTAACGCTCTCGCATTTAAATTACCGATGTCTTGTCTCGCCAATCCTGGGTAGATATAAACTGTCAATCACCAGTGGCGCATACCCACACACCGCGGCCCGTGGTAAACGGGTGTGGCTGGAGGAAAGGGTTTGACGACGTACGTGACAGGATTTTCACGTTAATCATGTCATGAACAGACAGTCATATTCGACAAGTCCTCTTGCCCTCCCATGCCAATCTAGGTCTACACCAAGTTAAGGAGGCGATGATGAGAGCACCCAGACGTAGGCGGCTAGATAGATAGATAGATAGATAGATAGATAGATAGATAGATAGATAGATAGATAGATAGATAGATAGATAGATAGATAGATAGATACCTTCAAAGTGCCGAAGGTTCGCTAAGAAATGCTTCGCATTTTATAGAAAACGCGCGATGTATGTGCGATGGACTGCCGAAAGAATGATGACACCGCTAACAGATGTAATGTTGCAGCGTAACTTGCCTCGTGTGCTCAGCCCGTTGAATCCACGAGTTTTCTTTCTGTATATTCTTTTTCTGCCACAAACAAGGTTTATGACGTTGTTGCAGCCGCTATAATAGACGATGAGAGAATATGCTAAACCGAAGGTCGCGGGATTGAATCCCTGCCGCTGCGGCCGCATTTCGATGGAGGCCTTGTGCTAGAGGTCCTTGTGCGTAGATTTAGGCGCGCGTTAAGAAACCCCCAGGGGTCGAAATTTCCAAAGCCCTCCACTATACGGTGTTCTTCACGATCATATCGCGATTTTGGGACGCAAAACAACAATACTTAATTATTTATCGGATCACCCGTGTCGAGACGTCGTCCGAAGGGGTGGTATTTTTCCCGCGTGATATTTCAGCGAGTTATTGGTCGCGTCTGGACTCGCAGTGCGTGACCTGTGGCTAACGTCACGAGGATTATTGGGTGAGGAGGCTGCAGGCTTATGCGATCTTGTCAAACAACGGATGCTTTTTTGAACTGCTTGCTAAACATGAAATTGCCAATAAGTTCTTACGATAAAAAAGCGTCTTTGGAAAGGAAAGTAATCAAAGCTTCTTTTAACACAAAATTTCTTTATGCCGGTGTTCACCACCGATCGATTGACGTCATTTCCGTGGCCGAAATCAGGTCAGTAAAAGGGCGTAGGAATACTTAAAGAAAAAAAAGTGAGAGACGGGCGAACGTCGGCAAGCAATGCACTGTTGCGCTAAACAGCAGCTGTGCTGTCAAGGCGATCTGCTCACATTTCAGTGACACCCAAGGCAAGATTTCATAGATCTGGGACAGTATGATGAGTATATATAGAACCAAAATGTTCAACGTCTAATAAATTTTCCAATTTTTAGTGGATACATTGGTCATGTTTAATGTTATATTCGTTGTTATCTATTTTAATTTATATGTCTGCGGCACTAAAGTGAAACGAGGTGGGGTGGAGAACTTAAATTGTCTCATGTCATGCACTGGTAAGCAGGGCTGCTCCGAAAGTAAACGATATTGAATTTTATTCATTATTTTGGTAATCGCTGAATCTAGTTCTAGACACTGTCTGCTGCTGTATAAGTAAACCATACGAAACGCACAAATTCAACAGGCATTCCAAGGCCCTTATTTGGACGTGGAAGTGCTACTGGAAAACTCCTTGGAATTTTCATTAATGCGTTCTTTTTTTATAATTGCAGGTATACTACGTACGACAACATCACAATGAACTACGACTGTGAGAGACAAGGAGTACAAAGGATACGCCAAATACCTTCCATCAATCGCTAAACAAAAAGCATCTTTGTACTTAGGCGCCAGAAGTCCGTGCGCAGATGTGCGTCAGTCGCAAATTCCATAGCTTTCTGCACAGGTTCAGGGGCGACCCTGAATGAGCACAATGGTAATATCTTATTTACATAGCTACCTGGAACTTACGCACTCGTCGCTCATGCAAGGCGTATGTACTAGATGCACCCTCCAAATAACATAACATCACATGCCGTTGCAGAGGGGTTAACAATAGTGCGAAGAGGAACGAGTTCTGTGCAGGACACTGGACTGTTGATGGGTGTGGCGAAGAATGAACTTTTGATATTACTCCTGGCGACAAAAGGATAGCAAGAACTTTTACTTTCCTGGTTTACTTATAGCAGGATTAAAGGTAAACAGAGACATTATCGCCTATATATAGAATCTTCCACCATCATTATCAGTGACTCCACGGACCGGCACTCGTAAATGGCACAGAACATGAAAGACAACAGAGCGATGGTCGACGAAAAGTGGTTTTTATAGTCGAGAAGCGGCAGTATTTCTGCGCACGTATTGTTGCTGGAAAAACGTCTGGCCGTAGGAAGTGCGGGATAACGAAGCAGCAGCCATGTACGGACTGATCTTCGAGAACCTGAGTCAATACGTGACTTCAGTGTACGGCGCCGAACGCTGGGAGGAGATCCGGCGTCGGTCGAGGATCGAGATGGCCACGTTCAGCACGCACGAGGTGTACCCGGACAACTTTGTCCACAAGCTCGTCAGCAAGGCCTGCAAGGTTAGTGAACTCTTGTTCATGGTGTTTTATATAGTTCGGTTCTGTAGCATGCGTCTTAGTTTAGCCGTACTTCAAACTTGGCACCAACCCGCGGCGACCATAGGAGTATCCGAGACACTATCCGCCACTAATCTGGCCGAAGCTTCCGGTACACACCGAGGAAGTGCCGGCGTAAAACTGGCCCCTTGGGAGGCGCTAATACTTCTCCACACGTTCGCGGCTGACTTGTGTCTAAGTGATAGAACTTTTATTGCGATAGCAATTATATGGACAGTCTCAACGTTTGCTTCACGTTTCCCGCGGCGTATTTTGCCGTAAAAGAGCGAGTCGATCTGACGGAAAATACCCGCTCCGGACATGGAGAAAATAACGAGTGATTTGAGCGTGCAATATAGGATTGTGTCTTTGGGTAGGTCAGTAACATTTATGACGAAAATACGTGTGAGTTGGGTAACTAAGCACGTTTTTTGCAGCTTCCAAGTTACTCTTTAATGCGCCACGCTGGTAATGCTGTTTTCAAAGTTGTGTTCTCTCGAAACTGTTTCACGGATGCGAAGTGAAAATTTGATGTGCGTAAGTAGTGTATGGGTTGGTGGGAACATGATAGATAAAATTTGACCGTTCTACATGCCTGTTGGCCGTTACAAAATTGTGTTACATTCTATGCTCGAAATACAGTGTATAGAAGTAGAATCATTGCTGCTCGGGAATAGACGTGCATAAGCGTTCACTTGAACCTTCAGTTGTACCTCCGTATATATATATATATATATATATATATATATATATTGAGTCGACAAAAACGCTGACTAAATTGTGGACTGCAAGGTTCTTGCGTGGTCGCTGGTCGGCAATATTTACGAAACTCTCTCATATTCATTGCTAAAATATATATTTTTTATCAGTGCTCACTAGGTTTCAAAGTTCTGGTAATCCGGCCTCTCGAACCCATTCTCAATGAAATACTGCTCGTAATAGACCTCAATCACTTGGACTCGGGATCATCAAAACTATACTGCGACTGGCTCTCTCAGGTTACTTATGGGCAATTATGAGTGAGTTAGTCGACTCATGAGCGCGTTTGTCATTCAATGGTTATAAATTATCTCGTGGGATGCGGCCCTCTCACGAAGAATGACATTTGTCAGGCGGTCTGCATGATACTGCGGGAACTCTCTGGTGAAGCGTATTTCTGATTCCATATTAAATGAATCCAACATACAACTAGCCCAAGGGCGGCATAGGGGCCATTAATTGTTGTTTTTTCATTGCAGTGTAGTAATTGTGACGTAAATTGAAATGAATTAAATTGCACGGAAAGCACCCTTTCCATCGGTGGTATCCGATCCTACAACCTTCGAATTACGCGCCCGATGCTCCACCAATTGATCTACAATGAAAGGCGCTTCCCCATCCACTTAGTTGGGTATTTCTGTAAATATAATACTTGGGAGGTGTTAGCCAACTTCACCCGTAGCCAAGGCTGCTATTGCGAAACACTCTGTTTGCCGGAAGGCGTCACGTGGCACCTGACGAACAAACCCTGGCATGTTACCCTAACGCATTAAAGAGACATTAAAGGCAAATAACAATTTGTCACAGTGAAAGCTCAACATATGAAAACGTCTAAAACGGCAATATTATCAACAGCAGTGCCCTACTTACCGAGAAATTAAGCTAAATGTACCACACGATGAGCGCCACAAGCGGGACATTTTGGAAATGATCCCGATGACGTGAGAGAGTCAGACTGCAATTAATCACTCGTAATCAAACTAGTTGCAATAATAAAAGAACCTTCCGTGCACCAAGAGACGTAATAAAATGCTACTTTTTCGTTTCTGTTTGATTCATGGAAAAAATAACCTCTTTGGCGTTGCCACGGGGAACGGCGCGCGGGATTCGAAGGTTCCGTTTTCACCGAACTACGCTTCGCCCGGCGTCCTGCTTCGCTTACGCGGCCGCGTGTTCGTGGTAGTTTCGGTATCGCGTACTGCTGCGTGTGTTTTGCGCGCTCGTGAAAGTCGCTCTGACAGAAAGTTCGACAAAATCCCGCATGCATGTGATGTTTCTGGATGCCCGAATGGTGCACGCCGCCAGTGCACGCCGCCGCGCAGTAAAGGCGGGTAACGTTGGGCACGACAACAGTGACGTGAGAAAGACCGCTTTCAGGCGGGTAATTTGAAGTGCGCTAACGTGAAGCGGACCACCACTAAAACGTTATTTTATTTCAAAATAAGCAGTTCCTTGGCACAAAAGTTACCACTACGAGGTTTCTGGACCGCTATTTCAACAACCAACGTCGACTTAATATTTGCCTTTAGTGTCCCTTTAAGTCTGCCGGGACGAAGCCCTCGCTGTGAATGAACGAAAGAATGGGAAGTTTTTCGTGGGGCTTGTTCCTTTGTGAGACAAAACGAAATGAGTGAGTCCAAGGACGAGCGAAGGAGATCAGTCTATGACTGACTACGCGCGCGCGAGCGAACGTGTGCACACCAAAAACACAGCTCCCGACAGCTCACGAAGCCTTAGTAACACTCTTAATGCCCACCTGCATAAAAAGTGCTAGTTATAACGAAGCAACTAGACCTTATTTATCTAGATTTCTGGCTATAGTATTTCACTCGGGACCTAATTAAGAGTGAAATACCGTGTTGACGTTGCACATTTAACCTAATGTGTACATTACTCCACACTCACACAGACAGTAATAATTAACGCGTGAATACCCGTTGGCGTCAAGTGAGAGCATGAACAGAATGGTCAGATGGCATCGGCGTGCAACGTCCCTCGAACAGAGACCCTGGGCAGACAACAATCCCCGAGCGTTGGCGACATCTGTACGAACGACGATGGCGAAATCACCCATACGAGCTGCTCGCACTTACACCATCACCACATGGCCGACATGGCTCCCAGGAGACGGGGAGGGTGTGCGCGGCGTGCGTCGAAGCGTCGTGACATCGCGACCGCACTTGACCGCTACCGAGTGGCGGCATCCAGTGGGCCAGTGCGCCATCGGGGCAACGAATCGTAGAAACAAGCGCACGCAATCTTTCGCCTTCGCTCGCACGCGTCAGCGCTCCTCCCATCCGACGCTTAAAAAAGATTGATCGGCACCGGGGTCATCGACAAGCCGAGCGGGTTGCATGCAGCGATCGCTGTTTCCGGACGCATGCGTGCCCCAGTGTTCTTTTGCGTCAAAGGCCACCATTGGCATTCGGGAGGGGGCAATGTTATTTCCTCTCCGTGGCGGCAAGCGTCGCAGTCTCTATGGTGGAGGGTGGGAATGGTCAGACGCTGTCCTGATCCTTCACCGCGAGTGAGAATGCACGGCGAACCGTTTCTGTTCGGGGTCAGATAGGTCGCTGCGCATGCCCCGTTGGGTCGCTGCCAGGCTACAGTTAGCTGGCGGAGAAAACTTGGCCACTTGCACGTTTGCGCCGCATGTTTTACATCGGCTGATCGGATTTTAATGCGATCACTGATGATTTTACACTGGCGTGTACTGCGGGTGGTCAGTGAAGACAAACGCTACTCGTACGTCCGGTCCACGCCACAGCGAGATTGCGTTATTGTATAAAGTTAGCGCAACAGGTGCATTCGCGTGCCATTGTCGTCAACGCATGTAACTTTCAAACTCAAGTCATGTTTACATATACAGGGTGTTTCACCTTACTAGATCCAAATATTTCAAACAAGGGGTTTACCGCGACTCTATCGAACCAACGATATGTGGCTTGCCGTCACGTGGCGCTCGTTAGGGTATGTTTTATATGACGTTTAATCCGTTAGTGAACTAAGAATACTTATGCCAACGTTTTAATATTCCCTTAATAGACACAAGTGTGTTTACTTACGTTGTAGAGGGCATTCCAAAGTTACCGACCCAATTTTTCGTGGCATCGTACATGCTGTGTGTAATATTCACTTAATAGACCCAAGTGCGTTTACTTACGTTGTAGAGGGCATTCCAAAGCGACCGACCCAATTTTTCGTGGCATCGTATATGCTGTGTATTGATTTTACCGGCGTTTAAAGAAAGCTCGCAAAATATGAAACAAAACCACGTCACTGCGCTCATGCGCTACTGTAGTTCGCTCGCAGCCGTGCTTCGAGCGAAACAAACCTATCGCTTATCAGAGACGACGGCACCTACTTGCCGTATGGTATCCTGTCGTCAAAAATGCTGCGGAACTGGTCAGTCGATGCCTGGAGCGGGGGCCTGCGCGCCGGTTGTTTCGCAACGAATCGTAACCGCAACTAGCCTTCGGCTGTGGGTGCAAACAGCTTTTAGTAACATTGCCCGTTGCACGTCTGCAAATAAAGAATTTGTTTTTAATTTTGAATATTTGCGACTGTGCTTGGAGCCAGATTTCATCAACCAGACTTCATCAAACCAGATTTAGATTTCATCAAAATATTATCTCTGGGAACTCCATCCGGCAACACACCTTTCTTTTCGATTCACAGACAAAGAAACGAACGCTGACATCAAAATATACACAGACGGCTCCAAAAACGACGAAAAAGTCGGAGCAGCTTTTGTCGCTTCCAACACAACAGGACAAATAATCAACACTCAAATATACAAAATGCCACCATACTCATTGAGCTTCGAAGGAGAAGCAATAGCACTTACCAAAGCAACCAAATACATACAAACACTTGGATACAACAATACATACCAAATACTCACAGATAGTCTCTCATGCTTACATGCTGTACAAAACCTTAGAAACAACAACCCACTGATAGTAAACATTAAGAAGAGATTATTAGAGATGCCCAACGAAGTACTAACATCAACATTTAATAAAGGTCACAGCGGGAACAAACGAAACGACATGGCAGACACATTGGCAAAAAAAGCAAGCACATTAGGAGAACAAATATATTTACCAATCACCAAAGCATTCATAAAGACACAATTAAAGACAAATCTAAAAGAAACATGGAATACTGTCTGGCAAACCGAAGGCAATTATAGTTACACATAAGAATGAATAAAAAACGTCAAATTAATCCCAGATAAATTCTTAGCGAATGCGTACACCTCTCAGGCAGCTTCAGGACATGGCAAATTCCCACACTGTATTTCCAGATTTCATTTGACTAACTCAACAAAATGTACATGCGACCACACAGCCTCATCATTTGATCATTACCTACAAGATTGTACACTCACACAAACTCATAGAAGCAAGCTCATCAAACTATTACGAGCAGACCCAGAAAGACGAAAACCAGGAAAAATAAAAAAACGAACAGGCTTTGGATATCATTGAAGAAATGATGAAAACAATTATAGAAAACATTCCGCAAATACAATCATCAATACAATAAACCCTTCAATAAACCTACCGCGCAGTCCCGATGTCGCACGGGCGGAGAGCTGGACCCCGTCAGGGCAAGGCAAAGACGCCCGTCCGTCCGACATCCGGTACAAACACAATACAAAACAACATCACTCAGTAGAACCTTGCAGGGCATTCCCTGAACATTTAGCGAGGGACTCTGAACCTCCAGGCAGCAAGAACCATACAGCCCTCCCCCCGACCCCCCCCCCCCCCCCCCAAGGAGCAGGTGGACGACAGCCAGGTCAGCTATAGATTGTTAGCCAAGAATGAATGACAAGACGCATTATGTATCAGACTCTTAATAAATCCCGCGCAGCCCGCTCCCTGCTGTCGTTTCGCAAATGGTGATAACTTTTTTTTCAATTCTGTTCCCCCTCCCTTTTTTTATAAATCCCACCCCTCCCCTTCCACCCTCTAACCTGCGATACAATAGTGGTGCAGGTCGGGACCTCCTCATGGCCCTCTCACATTCTGTGCTTGGAGCTTATCGGATAATCATGGCTGCTCTTAAACTGCCCATCACTATAGATCTACCACGCTGCGCGAAACCTTTTGCCGTGGTAATACCCGAGCTCAACTTTAATGCGTAGTTCCCGGCGAGTTCGTTGGGCTTGCTTTTCTCTCTGGCTGCGGTCAGTTCAGTGATCTCTGCGAAGACGAAGTCGCTGTATAGGCTTCAGTATGTGTTTCCGCAGTTCAGGGCTCTCATAATGGACTTGAGAGGCTTCGTTTCTCATTTGGGTGTTATTGAGTCTAGATGTCGAAACCTCTAAGTAGTATTTTCGTACTCTTACTGAAAATGTGTATTGTGAAGGCATTTCTTCGGTCTGCCCACCGAGAAAAAGAGCATGAGATTTTTTAAACGTGGACAACCGGAAAGCTAATATTGAGGTAATGCTTCGACGTTATAGCCAGACATTGTCCACGAACAATTTACCCGGTTAAAGAAAACTAAAGTGATATCAGAAGTTAAACTGGTTTCGTGAAAGATGTTTACGCCGCACAAAGATATTGCTACGTTAGGTCCCGAGGGTGTGCTCGTTCCGACGATGGGTGGCTGATAAAAGGAGATCGTCTCATATTCTTAACCAGTATACCGAAATCCCCGCTTTCAAGAAATTTCAGAACGCGCAAGCGGATACTTGTTACTGAAAAATACCATATGCGAGGGATAGAAAAGTCACATCTATAGTTCGCCGATAAATTATTTTTATATATAAGGAAGTGAAGTTTTACTCCTTCGTGCTGACACATTGTCGGATGGCATGTGTAGTAAAAAAGTGAACAAAATTGCTTTTCTTTTTTTCTTTTTTTTGTCCTTAATGTCAGTAAATGCCGACGCTGAAGGTGGATTGCAGTGTTTCTGGGGTCTTAGAACTTTATCCGTACTATACACTAAGGGACATTCCAGACCAAGGGAAATAAGCGCAGATATCTCAAGTCACAAAGCAGCAATCGCTACCATCTTCTACTGTAAAGAGGCCTCCGCTACAGTGTTACGACCAGCTATGACCACGTTATACATGAAAACAAATTTCAGAATACACTGCTTCAGTCAACACTCAACACATGTCTTACAGCGCACATGTAATATAAACATCAAGAACCATGCCTTGAGGGCAAGTCTTCATTGCAATAAAAAATGAGTTTGCGTAAAGCAAAGCAGTGTCGATTTTGTTGAAACAACTACATGGACGGGTCACTGGCGAAAAGCAGTAACACATAAGATACTTCGCCGATTAGAAACTGACGGTATGACCGCAATAATATAAGTTTACAGAGGTCTTGGCTACAGGCACGTTCCACACACGTAGGTATGCAGACACCAAGATTTCATTCACTGTAAGGCCATGAGATGTTCCGCAGAAGAAGAGAAATTTAAAAGAAATTTCCATGGGCGTGCGGTGGATAAGGTGTTGATTTTGAGATTAAATGATACCGTTCGGCAGTTTCCTATTGGCAATAAAGGTAACCAATTACTCAATCCTTCTCCTTTCATCCTGGAAATAAAATCTCCTTAATCTATATCAGCAGACCACATTTTTTTACAAATGGTTTTTCATAGGGGTTTCAAACAATCTCCAGCCACATCAAAATTGTTCCTATAGAAGTTGACGAATGTGTTTGAAAGAGCTCATTTTGCTTTTATTGCAACAGTCATTATATGGAGGCTCTGGGCTGATTTTTGTCGTCGCCGTCGCCGTCATGCCCCGGATATGTACATGCATGTATATATATAAAAGACAGAAAGAAAAATAAAGCGGAAGAACTTAGCTCGTAGCACCCGACCGCGGATGCGAACCAGCAACCCCTCGCTCCCCAGCGCGCTGCTTTAGACAACTCAACCACACGCCATGTATGCGCCGGCGAAATAGCGGTGAGCTATTTATATACACCATGTACCACTGGTGGTAAGCAAAGCTTCAAGGAGCGTGAGCGTGTTTTCTATGACGCAACGCTCCTAATTTTCTTTCAGTTTGAAAACTGCCCTGGACACGCGCACGAAAAAGTGGCCCTTTTCTGTACCCACTCGTGATGTGGAAGAGAAAAAAACAACAAAGAACACCGGGCACACCTTGCATCAGACGACCCCGTGTGGCTGGAGACGCAGGGGGCCACTCCACGCGCCGCAGTTTAAAAGAAAAAGAAAAATCTAAGGTCGACTGATTCTCCATTGTTAACACTACCAGACGCAACACTCATCATTTCCTTTCCTTTCGAAAAATGCCCTTGACACGCGCACGACAAGGTGGCCATTTTCTGTACCCACTCATGATGTGGACGTGCCGCAGTTTAAAAAAGAATATCTAAGAGCGTCTGATCCTCCATTGTCGACACTTGCAGCCATAGACGTGCGCACGGGCGGGGGGGGGGGGGGAGGGCAGGGGCGCCGGCCGCCCCCCTATTCATCTAAGAGGGGGGGGGGGCGCAATGCCAGCGCCATACATTGAGATATTTGGCGTTGCGAAGAACCTTGGCCCCTCCCCCCCACTGAAGGGTAACTCTGCGCACGCCTATGCTTGCAGCTCGTTGCTCAATCACGTAGACATAACAACTGTGACAGTTGTTAGTCCACGCTTGCCCTATGCATGCCTATGCGTTCTTTTGGGGCGTCCTTCTTTGTGCTTCAGCGGCGCGCTGCAAGTATCGAGCTGCTTCTGGTTCTTCGTGCGACATTTCAATTTCTTGTTATCGCATTCATTGCTTCGCCCTTGCGGTGAAACTGACTTTTTTAAAGTTCGTAATAGAAGGATAACTTAAGGCATCGAAAATGAAGCCGTAGACATCGATTCCTTGAATGTCACGCCTATACAAAACCGGTGATTGCTCGCCGTTGGAACTTAGCGGCTAAGTATTGGACATTTAAGCTCGAGGACGCGAGTTTGGCCGCATTTCGATGGGGGCGAAAATGCAAGAACACATCTGTACTTACATTTTGGCACGCGTTAAAGAAGGCCAGGGGTTCGAACTCAATCTATAGCCCCCTCCCCTTTGCACACTAAGGCGTGCCTCAAAATTATGTCGTGGTTTCGGCGCGTAAAAGCACGAAAACTATAATGATGACCATTATTAAATACAGCGGTACGTCAGCCTGACGTCAACAGTATTGAAGTAATTGTGCTTTGTATTCGGACCACGATAGCTAAAAGGAAAGCTTTTCCAGCCAGCCCAGTTTACATTCTGGGTCATATAAAATACAATGTAGTTCATCGTGCCAGAAAAAAAAAATTAAAAAAAAATTACCTGGCTTTGAGGCGATGTCAAAGAAGTTTATGACGTCAAGACGAGCTGATGTGAGATCCTTAATTCGGCGCTTCTGCGAGTGTTTTTTTAAATTACTTTCTATGGTTTCTCAGAGCTCCTATAGTGTAAATTATTTGGAAGAATAGCACAGTGACTAAATCAGGAGCGAGAGAAAAGAAACGTATTCAATACTTTTCAAATGTTTGTTATCTTTCCTTTTGCTCATGATTTTGGCAAATGCAGGGTTTTCTAAAATGTTTGCTCCTCGACACATGGTATTTCGTCCGACATTTTACGTGTGATTCATGCTTGAATATTGTAGAATGTCAGTCAGTCCACATATATGAAATAAATTTCTTCGATGGCTTTTCAAACTACAAGCTTGTGCAACAGCCTTTCTGCCATGACGGTGTTAGAAGCGACCGACGTAAATCTACATGGTCGGAACGCTTTGCCCGGCTCTTTCACGCAGGTGCTGAAGGTGAGCGAACGCGAATTCCTGGAAGGCATGGGCGTCTACTTCGTGTCGTTCCTGGCCCAGTACGGTTACGACCGCGTCCTCTCGGTGCTCGGTCGCCACATGCGCGACTTCCTCAACGGACTGGACAATCTGCACGAGTACCTCAAGTTCAGTTATCCACGGATGAAGGCACCCTCGTTCTTCTGCGAGGACGAGTCCTCGACTGGACTCACGCTCCACTACCGAAGCACCCGGCGAGGCTACCTGTGGTACACCGTCGGTGAGTGCTTCGCTCGCCAAGCCAGGGCCTTTATCCACATAATACTCTGTTCGAAGAACAAGATCATTCTCGTGTTGTCGGCGAAAACTCCCGACTAATATCTCCGCGATAGTGTCGCATCGCTGCACATATATGGCTCATTCAACGTTTGAAGCGCCTACTTCCTCGCATATGCTCGACCAGCCAATGAGTACGCATTGAAAGTGATATCACCGAGAGGGATCACCTTAGAAGGCGGTCCGTGGTCTGCGATTGGAACACTGGAACAAGTGCCTTTACGGGGGTTGGTCCTCACTGGGAGGCCGGTAGATATAAGTGAAATATACAAAGATAATCGCGAAGAATAACCGATTATCACCGAAAAATCTAGGCAAGGATAGGTCATTTTATTGGAAATATTTACATCAACTCTCTGTTAGAACATTTTCAAAGACAGCTTTGAACTGCTCTAGTTTTATAGCAGTTGTAGCAGCGACGATCGTATATTGAAGCGAAGGTGCAAAAGGGAAATTTTTTCTCCCCTCCTTGCCTTTTGCAGGCTGCATCAGCTGAACCATCATTATTGTCACCTGTAGCCTTGTCCGAGATAGTTGTATCGAGATGATCTTTTTATGCTACGGGCTGAGAAATAAACAATCCGCGTGCATATGTATGCATGAAAACTGTGAAAGACGCGGTGCGGGGAGGGGGGGACACCACCGGAAATAAAAATCAACTCCTTCCCTATAGTAGCCTAAAAACGGTGAATCGAACATCTGCCGAAACAGTGATGTCATTAGCAAATTATTTATGTGCATACACTGCAACACTCTGCTGTCTGAATCGAACAGGAGTCATATTGACCCAGGAGAGCGCTCTATTCATGCAAGGCTCAATGTATGTGGGCTTCCACCGTCATCACCAAACATTCATCTAAAAACTAATCTCATGCACAATGGCACACCGATGTTGAAATGTGTCCGGTTGTTTGACTGCGCCAGTAAACGTCTTGAGTGTATGTGATAGGCAGAGGCAGACTCACATTTGCCTGCTGATTGAATGCATGGCGCCAGGCCCAGCGTGTTGTGTGATAGAACAGCCGCCTTTCATAACGCAGAAACTCCCTAGAAAAGAAACCCACGACTGTGTGGATAACAGTGTTCCCGTGGAAGTTGCATGCAGTTCGTGTTCTGCTTCCTCCAAACCAGGCCAGATCAAAGAAGTGGGCCGGCACTTCTACAATACAGAAGTTGAAGTGGAAGTCTTGAAGGAGGAGTCCATCTTCAACACGCTACACGTCATCATGAGGCTGAATTTCGACAATATGGCTTACCAACCGCCGTCTTTAAAGCTGGTAAGAGATCCTGGTCAAGTAGAGGCTGAAAAAAAAGTGCATGGTCATTACACACAGTGATTTTATAAACGACAAGTTATCTTTTGAAATGGTCGAAAACAAATCTATATTTTGACGGTGTCTGATAAACCTTCCTTGAATATGCCACGTTGATGATATTTCGGTCTTGAGTATAAAAAACAAACTCTCGGTGTTCAATCAACAAAGTACGTTAAAGTCAATATGAAATGGGGTGGAGGAAGGAGAGGGAGATGCATAACTTTATTGAAAGCTGTTTTGTTTTTTGCCTTTTCGTCGATATGACCTACTGAAAGGCTCAGACAAGGAGGCCTTTTTTTCCTGTCTAATCCCTGTATGCTTGGCAATGATTAAGCGCAACGATTGTCGGGGAATGTGGTTGGTATGGATCGTGGTTGGTATAGTGTCACGGTTAATTTTCCCGAAGAGCAATATCAGCAAATATTGATCATCACTTTGAGATAACCTCTTCCCTGCGAACAATTTTTGAAAATGAGCTTGCCTGCATTTTCTTACAGCCTACATATTCAAACACACGGTTTGCTTTTATTGCGATAGCGATTATATGGACACTCTCAAAGAATTTTGCTGTCGCCATCGCCGTCATGTTCGGAATATGTATATGTATGTATATGTAAATAAAATCCACAAATAAAAATGATTCGGAAGAAAAAATTCTGAAAGCCTCGACCGGCGTTTCGATCCTGCGACCCCTCGCTCCGCAGCTTGCTGCCTTAGACAATTACGCCATGCCTTATTCATTATCCAGGCTACTAACGACAGAATACAAACGCACGCGGTGTCGGGTGAAACACACGGGACGCTACACGTGGCGAAATTAAAATTATGCAAGACGCGGGCCATGCTGCATCGTTGCCCGCGCTGCGTTTGCGTCTTATCGCTAGAGACCCACGCTAGTTTTCCATTTTGGGATTCTAGCGCCACGCCACTCGTGGTCAGTGGGCCAGGGAAAAAGAAGAGCGTCCCGTGGCTCGTGGTTGTGCGAGCTAGCGGGAACGCTTTGGCTATTGTAGGCTTATGCCACAGGAGGGAAGCAACGAGACGGCTGAACCAGAATCACAGTATGCCCCGCCACGGTGGTCTAGTGGTTATGGCGCTCGACTGCTGACCCGAAGGTCGCGGGATCGAATTCCGGCCGCGGCGGCTGCATATTCGATGGAGGCGAAAATGTTTGAGGCTCGTGTACTTAGATTTAGGTGCACGTTAAAGAACCCCAGGTGGTCGAAATTTCCGGAGCCCTCCACTACGGCCTCTCTCATAATCATATCGTGGTTTTGGGACGTTAAACCCCATATATTATTATTATTAGAATCACAGTATATACGTTACACCGCGAACAGAATCCGGAGGCTAAAATTACAGCGCAAGCGCACAAGACACCCACGATAAAAAGAAACGTATGACACAAGTGCTGACTAACGACTGCTTTATTCTTTCATAGGCCGATGATATAAGCCCAAGGCATTCTTACCGCATATGCGCACACAATAATATCTCTAAACCAAAACGTGTAACAAGGATGATAGCGTATTACATACACGAAGACATGAAATCATACTAAGATGGGTATGGGGACAAAGAAGTAAATAAGTAAGAATGACAAAGTAGTACGTTTGCGCTGTAATTTTACCCTCAGGAATATGCCCCAACTAGAGCCAAATCAAGTTTCATCTTAGTCACCAGAATCGACGCCTGCAGGGAATGCGAGCCGTGGCTTCACGTGCCACTGCCAAGCGCCGTCTTTATTTTCTTCTCTTGAGGTCGCACGCCCTGCGGTTTTGTTTGCCGCCCAAGGGAAGGTGCTACAGGGTCTTGAAAAAAACACGAGCGCAAGAGTCCGAGAGTGGCTTGCGTTCTGCGCATGCGTCCTGGCGGCTCGCAAATTTCTTGGATCCCCTATTCTAAAACTGTCAAGTGTTTCTCCGGAGTTGGGATGTGCTCCTTTGACTTGTACTTTGACATACAGGGCGTGGTCGACCGTGTACGCGCGATTATTTCTTGAGGGGTATTTTTCTACGTCTAGTGCTTTCAACAAAGTTTGCGTTGAAGCTATAGACCACACGAATGTCACTTTTCTGGTTGCAGCGGCCGCGTTTTCGAAAGGAGTAATCTGATAGCTATAGAAGAGCCAAAGTAGGGGTTAGTTGAAGCAAAAACTGTGAGAATTTGCTCTCGTCTTATGCGTACCTGTGCGTTCTTTTGGTGCGTCCTTCTTTGTGTTTGAGCAGCGTGCTGCAGGTGTCGAGCTGTGACAGTTAGTTTGCACTCGCCTTTATGTTATCTATTTTACACAGTACGGGACCTACTGCTGGCTCCACTTATGTTGAGAGATGAGCGCTCAGGAATGTTGATAGTATGAAGAAAAAAGCGAAGTGTGCCAGTGGTGGTCGTTAATAAATGACAGAAAAGCTATTGTGGTTCCTCATAGGGATTCACGGGAAGTCACGAGCGAAAGAACAGTGTAGTTACACCAATTTGTTTCATGTACCCGACTAACATGTGAACCAAAAGAAAACTAAAATAACAGCTGAAGAGCTATGTTCCACTGCTGCTGTTCTACTTCCTTAAGCTGCTTTATCGAATGGCAGTACCACTTAGAGGCAATTCGCGACCCCATTGGCTGAGCCACTATAGTGCCGTGGTGCCGCTGAAAATCCGGCTCAAACCGTGGAAAGTAATTTCGTCTCGACTACTGCACTCACTACACCGACGTCGTGCTGTTAGCATTGTTTTACGATCAACGCCGGTCAGCTCCTCTTGTTTTTGCTTCCTTTTCTTCTTCGATCGGCTAAGTGCACTCATCCGGAATACGGAAAAAGAAAGGAAACTAGCGATAAAGACCAGCGATGAGGGAGTTGGCTCAACGAGAGTGGAACTGTGCAAGAATCAGCCATTTCAGTTTACGACGCGGCATCGAAGAGTCGTTAAGCCGCGTTAACCACCACGGTATCGTCGCACTTTTACGGCGCGGTTACAGGCCATGGCGGGGAGTACGCCACTTGCCAAGAGCAACGAATGGCGGCCGCCAAGCTCGAGAGGAAATGTGGCCACTCACCGAGCACGTGGACAGTTCGGGGGAAGCACCGTCCCGCTACCGATGTCGATGTGCAAAGACGGATGAAAGGGATGTCGTGTACGGTAATTATTAAAAGAGCCGCAGTACGTGACCACCACGACCTCTTTGTCCCCCGTTCGAGCGACGGAGCAACGAAGCGCTAAGTACCTGCAAGGAACTCGCTATATTGCACAAAGAGGCGTGTAGTAACGCCAGTTGCTGTAGGTAACAAAAAACATAATTACAGCTTTTACAGGGCTGGAAACCGAAAGTATGATTTGAGAAATAGAAAGTTGAGGCTTGGTTCCAGAACAGGGTAAACTCGAAGTCATTGGAAGAGGCCTTCGTCCAGCAGTTGTAATAAATGTGCTGAAAAGCGATGATGGTGACGATGGTGGCGATAATGATCACGTAAGGAAAATTTGAAAAAGCGTAAGCGGCGGTTCGTTTATGACAGTTTTTTCGCGTATTTTACTTCGCAGTATTCCAACGGAAGGTATTGCTCACGATTACAGCTTAAAAAGTTAAGGAAACTTGCCAGTTTTGTGAGCCAATGTTCAGTTAGTTCCGTGCTTAGCTTTCCTATTTTCTTTTCCTTCAGACAAAGTAATATTTTACATCTTGGCCTTGGCAAACTTGAATCATTCAGTCAATAAAATTAATTTGTATTATTCACAAATTAGCTCGAAGTACTTAAGTATAACACGTAAGCTGAATTAGGAAACGGCGGGTTTTATTAGCCGCTCTCTAAATCAGCGAAACATATAGCGCGAATCGTTGCAGCACGAAAAGCGGACGAGTCGTACAAGAAATGGTGGTACCCGAACCTACTGACATTGACAGCCGGCGGGGGGGGGGGGGGGAGGAGGCGGTAAGGAGTGATTGACACGAACAGTGATCAAGGTTGGTCGACTACCTCTGACCCCCTCCCCGATAAATTTTCTGGCCACACCCTCGTCCGAACCGGGTGCTGACACCAGAAGAGCAGGCTGAGGCAAGACCTCTCGCGATGCACTCTTTATATACGACCAGTGACAAAACTAGAAGTCACCTCAACGCACCCCACTCATCTGCGTCGTACCCAATCGAGTGAATTGAAAATGCTGCAGCGACAACTGCAGACAAAAAATGTAGGCGGCGTAGTAACTCTCCAGGATAGTTTGTCTCAAAGCAGTTTTTAGCATTTGAAACCTCCCTCCCTCTTTCATTCCCCTCCGCTCTGTATGTTTATTCCGGCGGCTGTTCTTGTTTGGCCGGAAGTATCGCACAAATCAAGGCCACGACGACGAGGATGTGCATCATCTGTTGCTCGACTGTCCCAAGCATGACACACATAGACAGCGACTCGAACAAGAACTTCATATGCTGCACTCGGAGCGAACGTTTTCGTTAGCAAAAATACTTGGCCCATGGCCGACTAGGATAAACCGCGAAGCGATGAAAGTGCTCCAGCGTTTTTTTTTTGAGGACACTAATATTTGCGATGGCTAGTGAGTTCTTGAACTTGTGGGACTGTGTATATATATATATATATATATATATATGGATAACGAGAACTTCTTCTGGCTACCGTAATAAAAATTGTGAAAGACTTCGTACTACAATATACAGGGTTCATAGCAACTGTGAGAAATAATATTCAAGGGTTTTCAAGGACTTTTAAGGACCTTACGAAGGCTTTTCAAGGACCTAAAGTAACACTTTAAATCGCAGAAAAAGACAACGCCACTTTTTACAACATAAAAATTCATACTTTATTGCACAGAAGCAAAAGCAAACACATTTTTACAATCAATATCAAGACATATTGCACCTCACAATTAAAACATATTACACACACAGACACACACGCACAAAGAAAAGGCCATCAGTGGACTAGATATTAAGTTCATTTAGCTTTCCTTTTATCTTCTCATTGATTTCTACAAGTTCCGCAGCCTTTTCTTTCGCTGTTTTTCTGAGGCTGTTGGACTTCACAATAAAAGAGATCTCACTTGTAGCTTCTGCCCGCTCAGCGTAGTTGTCAGCGCAAGCTGTTAAGTCAGCAATCGTTTCTTCGAGCTTCCGCCTCTTTACTTTCATACTGTGAATCTCGTCTTCAACATGGCTTCTCTTGGATGCCTTTGCCTGCTCGTTCACACGTTTTTTCATCTCCTCCAAGTAGGCCCGATAGCGGCTGTGTGCAGCTGATACAGATCTACGCAATTTCTTTGTTATTGCAATGCTCATGACACCACCAGCCTTGCTTACTGCATCACAGACCATTCGCTGCGACACATGCGAGATCTCCTTGAGGTTTTCAACAGGTACCTGTCGGTTGACGCTAAAACCTCTTTCAACAGAGGCCTGTCCATGGCTCAAGACTAGTAGAAGTCGTACAACCTTCCAGAGGCGCGTATATGATGAATCAATCTTTAGCAGCTCAAGGTAAAATTCATCCAGACTATAAGAGTGTTTGTCAAACTGCCGCAGGTTGGGCTTCTTCTCCTGAAGAAGTTCTGCGTATTCTCCAAGCACCACATCGCGCTCATGCTCATCTAATCGTCCAACTGCAATGAGTGCGTCTAGGACTTTTCTGAAGCTTGGAAGACACTCATCAGGCTTTGAGGCCATTTGGCGGGGGTCGAGCGAAGACAGGCTCCTAACCCAGCTGATATGCTAGTGGGCTCTTCTCCTGAATTTTTTAGGGGCGAAGCTCCTTAAAGCGGCACCCGTTCGTCCCTCGTAGTTGTAGTCGTAGTGCGTAACCAGTCGTAACGCTAGTACCACATCTTGACCTCCAAGGTGGTGCCGGTGGGAGATTTTTCCTGTGCGTTGTTGAACAATAAAAAATTCGCAGCGTGCGCGTTAACTAAAAGCCGAATTCTTCTGTCTCTTATTCCCCATTAGCAGCCATTGGCATGTTCCAGTAGGAAACGTTAGTAGAAGTCGAAGTGTAATTGTTAGCTAAAAGCCGACTTCTTCTGTCTCTCATTTCCATTAGCAGCCATTGTTTACTTCCAAGGTAGTGCCTGGTGAGATTTCTCCTGTGCGTGATTAAACAATAAAAATTTTGTTCAAAACGCCGTTGATTGATGAAATAAACCAACGAAAGACACCAGATGTTTTCTAAAAGCAAACGAAAGAACGTCAGATGTTTTCTAAAGCAATGGTTTTCTAAACAATGAAAATTCACAGCGTACATGTAAAATTAAAGTGAGCTGCAAGTCGTCATAACTCATCGAACCTTCAGTATAAACGCGCCCTATCTCACGTCGGTGATGATGTACTGGGCAGAATTCACGGAAGATTCACGGTTTACCCATGAACCTCCGCAGCTTCGCCCACTCATCATCATTCACTCTGTGGATATGCTGTGATTTTTTTTGTTGTAGCTATAAGGAACTGTTTGCATTCCATTCGAAAGGCAAATACTTCTTTGGCGCTCACCTTTGCAGCTTTGACTATTTTTTCAGCAGCATGCCCGATGTCAACCTTCTCAGCAGACACATGGTTATTTGGGTCTGCGAGGTCCATTTTGAGTATGCTTATCATTCCTGTAGAAACTAACAGCACTGAGCATTTCACGAACCTCGTGAGGAGTTTCCTCAAGAGACTCTCCATCTCCCTTTTCAAAAAGATCTGCGGTTTGTCCAGCTGGTATTCAGTGAGAAATGGTTTAAGAATCATGGCAATGCCAAGTGCAAACTTATGTTTGGCCAACAGCAGCGGGTCCTGGCAAAAGGCGCATATCTGTGTGTATGATGCACACCTTGGTGTGTTCACGTCTTTCCTTTTTGTGCATTCCACATATTTCTTCACATCATCCCACAGTGCGATGGCACGTTCAATCACGGCTACACTCTCAACCCAGCGATGTGGAGCAAAGTTCAGAGGGAATATATCTTGGCTTGTGACAGTGGAGAAATCTTCTCTTCGTGCTGGTGCGTCATGAAACATGGCACGGAGGCTTGACAGAAGATTTTCTAGGCCCCACTTGCTGGCAACAACACCCGTACTGTAAGCGTTATGAATGGTGTGTAGTCCGCAGGTCCCCATGTTCAAACATTGAACTAGATGGTTTTTCTGCAGGTAATCCTGCATTCCTCTAAAACACTTCAGGTTTACATTGGGGCCATCCATCGACAGCTGGACGGTTTTCTCCAGCGGCAAATCTGTCAAGGCACCTAGAAGTTTGTCCTGGAGTTCTTCGGCGGTCGAATGTCCCATGAAAACCGACGTGTAGTATCGCGTCGTTACGTTCTCCGGCGTTGTGCTCCAGAACCGCAAGTGGATGCCCATCTGTTTTTACTGTAAACAGTCGTTCAAGGACTCGTCGAAAAGAATGGTGTACCCATCAGACTGCCCCGCTTCGCGTTTCAGGCAAGAGAGAAAAAATGGTCTTAGACCATGACACAAAACATACGCGGACTTCTTTTCTCCACAGGAGAATGACTTAGCAATGTTACTATCAGGGAACATTTTCCTGAATAAGTCCCCTGTACGTGATGATGAGTTGTAAGAGTAGTGGGGCGACACCATCTTCAGGGTCCACAGTATCTCCGCGTCGGTCACACACTGATGCGGTTGGCAGACGCTGCTCACATCGGACGACGATGGAACTGGCTCTACGCTTTGCTCATTAACGGCTGACATCGGCTGACACAGAATGCGAGGCGCTGATAACTAAAGGCTGGTAAAGAACACTAATTCGAAAACATTTACGCCCCAACAGACAACTTCAGAACAATCTTTGTTAAATCTTTCTCAAATTGGTTGGCTGTCTACGTTATTGCACGCTTACGAGATCAGTGCACGGGAATGGTCATAATGCATATTCCTTCCGTAAGCGGGGTGAGATAATCGCCCTAAATAAAACTGAAGGACAAATAAGACGCCGGCGACAAAAATAGTTTATCTGAAATTTGCCCAAATATTGCACAGTGATTAATAACAATACACGGCGCATAATACTTCAGCGGGACAGCGTTATGACCGAGTTTAGCGGTTCGTTTCTTACATGCATGCACTGTTGCTCTGAGGAAACGACGTCGAAAAAATGCTCTCTGACGGTTAAAACTAAGTAAAGCTATGCAGGCGCGGTTTTTTTACCGCCTATTCTTTGTTATATTACATTCTTAGCAACAAAACTATTGATTTACGTTCAGTGAGTAACTAGCACACAGTTCTGAGTCATGCTACATACATGTTAGTGAGGAAAGCCGATTTAGGCGCTTTTTTATATGCTATATTAGTTAAACAGTTGACTTCGCAACGCCTGCCTCAGAATGTCGTCCGACGTTATGTTGCGCAATAAAATCTGCCATAAACCACACAGTCTAAAATGTACACGCTTCTGCAAATTTTACGAATCATCTGCGCCAATCTGTGCTTAAGATGAGCGTTTTAAAAAGGTCGCGCACATGACCGTGACGTGCACAATTTTTGTTTGATGACTGCATGGCCATTACATTTTGTTGCATTCTTCGTGAAATCTAGTGAATTTTGTTTTGTAAAAAAGTGACGCTTGTTCTCGCTTTCTTTCTTTTGCATGGCTGCGCTTCTTTGTCAGTTGGAAAACAATATAGTCGTATCAGCGAAGCTCCTGGACTCTCTAATAAGAAGCCGTCGAGTGGGCACTCAGGTATGCAATTGTTACGGTGGTAAAGGAGCAAGCATATATAAGTAATACAGCAAGTTGACCGAATTACTATCCGCTGCAAATACTCCTTTATGAGCGCGCACAGTGGATAGGCAAGATAGAAGACAGGGTGAGCGCTCACTACGAAGTTAGCGACTGAATGCTCCCTCACTTGTGAGAACTCACTCGCTCTCTGATTGAGCACTCATCCTGCCTTATACTTTGCCGCTGTCCTGTATGTAGAATTCCCCTTGGCGTAATTCTGCTTCAGAGTAGTGTAAAAATAATTATGCATTAAGGCTCTAGAGGCCACGTCACACCATTGCAGACACGTTAAGCAGAAGGAACTTCAGAAGGGCACGCTCGCAATTGTTTGCTGCCTTTTATATTTTCGAAAACAGGTTTTAAACGATTAAACGAATGTGAAGGGAAGAAAATGACTCATCGCAGTCTTTTGATGTGCTCGAAGTTCTTTGGTTTGGTGCCGAAGACGAGCGTGATCTCTTTATTATATGCAAATTCCTTCCTTGAGAAGGCTTAGAGAAATTTCGTGCGTCCCGTGTCGTCAGCAGCTTAACATTTGAAATTTGAACCAGGACATGCAGAAAGCCATTTAAATCTGAATTTTCCTCAAGTGGAAAGGCAGATTGTGCAACGCGTTTAACGCAAGGTTCACGTCTTGACGCGTGTAAATCCGCACACACAATATAAGACGCTCGCACCTTCATAGCGATAGTTTCTTACTTCGTCGAAAACGACGTACATGATAAAACAAGAGTGCTCTACTATGCCCTATTGCTTTTGAAGTTTCTGGCTTGACGCATGACGTTCTCGCAATTAGATCATCTCGTCGCATGATGCCAAGGAAAACAAAACGAAATCTTACTGTTGGTGCTGCAGAGATCTGGGGTCGCATTTATAAAAACTACCACCCGCCATCAAAAAAAAAAAGTAATTACACAAAATTTATCATGAGGGCACCTTCCTGGCATAAGGGAAATGAATATGCCCAGGAGGCTTGACGTGATGTATTAATATGGACATTCAAGCCGTCATTTATTGCCGGACCGCTGCTATCTAGCTCAACGCCAAGTCGTCATGAAGAAACGAATGACCTGTCAAATACGCAATATGCGAATCTCATACGCTACCGAATCGGTCTAACTAAGGCTTACACTGACGTTGCCAAAGGCGCCGCTTTGTTTAGTGCTTCTAATGATACATATTTATGTTTTTGTTTCGCATAATCATCAATATCAATAAAATTTCTGTTACTAGAACATGATGATTATGTCACTCAGCTATAATGCGCGGTTATTGAGAATTCTGTGAAATGTTCAGCGGAATGCGCTGAAACAGTTTTCAATAAAAATACATCTAAAGCGCTGGACGCTGTAATTTGAGATTTACGTTTTGCTCTCTCGCCCAACTATATACTCGCATATGGCGTGGCATACAAGACAGTGGGATACAGCAGCCAAATGCAGAGGTAATGCGTATTTCTAAAAAGAAAGTTAGTATATGTTTTGTGGCAGAAATGACGAGAGTATGGCGCATGGCCGCAATAAGATCGAAGGCATGATCGGTCGCTTGTTTGCCCGAACTTGATAAACTTCTGATTGCACATGGCAGGTTGCTGAAATGCACATTTCGATCAGAGTTCCGTTTTGCCGGCTCCTTAAAGCCCCATTCCACGCGCCCTCTGCTGCTTGCCATAACAATGGATGACTACTCAAAAGAGATTGCTAGCCCTGTATTTGTCTACGGACAGATGAAACGGAAGGCTTTCTAATCTTATAAAGTTGTGCCAGTGTTCTTTTTGGAGCTGTCTCTTACGTCAGACATATCCGTTTCAGTGAGCGCGTAATTTGATGCTACTCGCACGCCAGGCCCGTAGCGGGGGGGGGGGTGCCCCCCCCCCGAAATTTTTATGATACGTGGTGTTTTACCGAAAATAAATAATGAAAATAGGCGTTTTTCTCAAATAGTCAAGGCTTTCAGTAAGTGCCCCCCCCCCCCCCCCCGAAAAAAATTCCGGGATAGGGGCCTGTGGCACGCGTATCAAGCTGTCTGGAATGCTAAACCAAAGTAGTGTACTCGGCATGGCTTCCCTGCCGGGTAGAATGATAGTGGTGGAAACTGTTTAGAGAGTGCGTTCTCTGAGCTTTTCTTTTCGACTTTCACAATGCGGTGTCCCTGTCCCCTTCCCTTACGGCTTTGGCCAGTGAGGTGGCTTCTCTGCATGCCGGTCACGGGTAAGTCATCGTATTCATGCAGCCGCTACACACTCTTTACCCCTCCCCTCAAGAAAAAAAGAATAATGCATCGCAGAAAATGGTGGGAGTCGAACAGGGACAGGGGCGTAGCCAAGGGGGGGGGGGTTGAACCTCCCCCCCCCCCGAAAATTTTCAGTCTGCGTGTGCATATACACGCACACATACAAACGCACGCACGAACTTACATAAAGTATGGTTGAACCCCCCCCCCCCCGAAAAAAATTTCTGGCTACGCCCCTGAACAGGGACACAGCGTAAGAGAACGAGACAATTGACAAAAGCCGGCTATCAGCTGCAAGGGCGCACAGAGGCGGAAAAGAAGGTAGACACAACAGTCATCTGCGTATGATTACGTATGGAGTGCCACCTGTCCATCGGGCACACGTGCGAGCAGTAACAGATTAGATATTTGAAGTGTTCGTCGCTCGCGCTCCACGTAGCGCCATGCACAGGAAGCGGCAAATACCAAGCGCATGCGCAAAACGACGCAGGGGGCCGCACGTGACGCGCATCGTCTCCTGTTGTACCAGCCCTTCACAATGCTCGCGCACGGCCTCGCTGCCTTGGCCCTGCCGTGCAATCGCACGTCGAGAGACTTGCGAAACGTTTGCGCGACACATTGTGCCTCACAGATGACGTGCAATAAGAGCATTAGAATAGTTATTTCAGATTTTCTGGAACAAAAAGTACAAAGGAAGCAAAAGGCATTCGCACTGATGGCCTTGTAGCGAGGTAAATTTCCGTTAGCTTGCTACGCAGCCCTTATTCTTCGGTATAGATATTTATGAGTAGGAATTCACTCAAAGTTTTCTCGGGGCAAGTGCCGAGCCTATGTCGCTTTGCGCATGTGCTTGGTTTTCGCCGCTTCGTGTGCATGACGCTGCGGGCAGCGCGAGCGACGCGCTCGCGTGTTCCTTCTAACAGTGGACCGACCTGTACAATGTAGCGTTGTTTCGATAGAACGCATGAACACGTCGTGTTCATCACGATTTCAGTGGGGTCAATTTTCGGATTTTGCATGCGCTTGAATATTATGCCTTAAGGGCAAGTTTTTGTCGGAATAAAAAGAAAGGATATAGGAAAGCATTCGGCCGAGTGCGCGTAAACGTTTCATTCATTGTTCCGAATACATGTTTTGAGAAAAATGTCGTGGTAAATAAGATTACGCCTTCAGGAGTTTTAATTAGATAGAGGCGCACATTTCTCCGAAGGCGCATATCTCGAGAGGTGCTGAAAACTTCTAGCACTAAAAGGACATTTCATGTGCATGCGCTGAATTGAATAGAAATATATAAGAAATACAACGAAAGTCGGCTATGTCAACTAACGGTTCCCAAAGCGTGTATACCGATGAACTGCAAGTTGTTTAACGATAGTGGATATGCGTAATTCTTGTGCTGTGGAGATTGTACCCCTGGTTTACATTTCTACTGATTTATTGTGGCGCTGTCTCTTTTAATAACGAATGTTACAAATATCTTAATCAAATCTCATGTAATCACTACACCATTGAAAAACGAAAGGGTCAAAAAGAAGGCGCGTGGCAAATATTTATATTCTCACATTAAGCCACGCCGCAAGCACTCATACTGAGCTCTCTGGTTTTGTAATACCCATGTGCAGCAACAGCGCACGTTGTCGTTAATTTCACTGTTTTTATAGAATTATTTAAAAGCCACTTTTGTCAGCGATTCAACATCTGTTTCACGCATTTGCGAAGAAAAAGAAAGACAGTGTGCTATGTAGAATTCGCCAATGAACGTGCTATCACGATTGTAACGCAGAAGAAAGGATCAAAACATTTAAAATACATAGGCCAGCTCGAAGAAAATCGTTTTCACATGCCTAGCCCTCAAATATGAGCCACTTGACAGTTTCGACGCTTCCGAATGTTCGAACTTGAAATACGGCTTTGAGTGAGCGTAACTTGCACAAAAGGTTTCTTTTTATTTTTGCGTGGGGAAATGAGTTAATCTTCACGGTTTCAAAGGTAGCGCTTTTCTTGGAAATTATTGTTTCTTCTTATTATTAGTATTGCTTGGTATGCAAATGTGCAGACATAAACACATGTGCATAGGAATGAAATGAAATAGGGAGGAAGCAGACTGACAAGTGCATGCCGCCTGAAAGGTTCACAATGCCAGACTTGTCTTTAGGGACGATAGAATAGGAACTAAAGTTAAAGATAGAATGAATCAATGAGAACAAAAAAGAAACAAAATGACAAAAGGTGAAGTAGGAGACGAAGACTAAAATCAGCGTATGACCAAAATACGTTCTTTCGGACTGCGTTGCTTTTCATGTTCGTGTGTGCCCGTACAAGAGCACCGTCGTTAAAACTACAGCTTCTAAAGTGTAACCAAGTGTCTCCGTCGATCAGGACGAAGAGGACATGGTGAGCCGAACTCTGCTACCGGTCAAGGCTTTCGTGTTCCTCGAGATATTCCCCTTCTGCGTCGTGTTCAACGAGGACCTGACCATCACCAACATCGGCAACAGCCTGCAAGCCGTGATGCCTGCCGTGGTGGGAAAGCGAATACCCGAAGTGTTCGACCTCACCAAGCCCATGGTGGAGTGCTCCTGGAAGTCGGTGAGCCGTGCGAACATGATAGGGCAAAGCGCCTTCATAAGATTTTCAACGTAGACTAACTCCGAGGAAGCAGAAAGAAAGCGCGAGAAAGAAATGCAGCAGAATCTCCATATTGTGAACTGTCTGATGGAGAGTAAGCATTACTCCTAATGACATCACTTAAAGGGGTCATGAACCACCCCGCTTTGTGAGAAAAAGACATACTGCGGATAGCAGATACTGAGATACTGTCATGGACCTCTCAGCTAAATCTTGCAGTCGTGCGTGCCACGGAGAGCTTTCAAAGGGAGCGAGAAGTTGCCATTTTCTCAGTCGCACTCTTTCCTTACAGAGACCCGTCCTCACTCGCTCCGGCGCCCGCTGATCGACGTCGAGCAGCGAATAGCATGCTATTGGCCAATAGTCGACATAAATTAAGCGCGGCGTTTGGATCAGAAGCGCTTCTTGCCACGGGGTGTCGCCACGTGCCGGCACAGCGCCCCATAGTCCGCTAACAGTTCCTAGTGAGCCACATTCGCGCACAAAAATAACAACGCGACAGAGTGATCGCGTGTCATCAGCGCGCTCAGGGCCGTGACGCGCGCTGACGTAACTTCCTTCCCTCGTGCCATCCTTCGCTGCTTAGCTTCTAGCATGGCTTCTAGCGCGCTCATCGGGACGAGTGAAAAGAGAAAGTGCTTAAAGCGCGACAAACCGTTGTAAGTTCATTCGTTCTTGAAGAACTCGAGAAATTTTTGCGGGAATCGATTCATGAGGCAATAAACTCCAATACTCAGATCATTCGATGAATACTTGGAAGAACTGTTCGTAACCTCTTTAACCAACGTATATGGCAAAGATAGCGAAAACTAGCAGACATTGTCCATCAGAACGCACGAGCCAAGAAGAGCAATGATTTAGGCACCGGTATACGACACTAACTATTGAGGGAGACGAGCCAGTAATATCCAATGTTAACCATGCTTGCCGAAGTAAGCCATTATTAGCCAATGTATTCTCAACGCTAGCCACCACAAGCGGGCATTAGACTCCCCTTTAGCCAACGCTAGCCTGTATTTTAGCTCACTTGTAGCGATAGTGATAGTAGCATACCTAATTTAGGCGTCGACTGTACGTTACTGTTACATGGTGCTTGCAACTATACTGGCCTGCTGGGTTTTTTTGCTCAGTGTATGGCATGGTTACTTGTGGCGCTGACTGTGTGATATAGATACCTGAATTTAAAGTTTATTTTATTTGGTGGGAGGAGACAAGAGAAAAAGCCGATTGTACAGCTTGACGAAGGTTCTGCCGAGGGGGCAGGGCGGCATGGTGTTGATACTTGTGGCGGTAATTATACTCCCTAGATTTTTTTGCGCCAACTGTAGGATATAGTTACTGGTGGCGGCAACTATTGTGGCCAGCTGTTTTTGGTAGCGATCGCATACTAAGACACACGCACACGCGCACGCAGACACCGGTTTTACCCCGGGGGCCAAGTCAAAGAATGCGTTTCAGATGCGCTTCAGATGCGCTTCAACGCATTAAAATTCTATAAAAAACGGATTTCACATGTTATCGCATATCAGTAGACTGCAACTTGAGCTGGTTCTGCCTGAAAAAAAATTATTGTGTATTTTGGGCCTTAGTCTCGCACAGCTGGCTTTATTTAGTCCATGACAACGAGCTTGGTCATTACGCTGCGGTTGCATGTAAAACGAGTACACGATGGTCACAGAGCACTTGTTAGGTCAAAAAGCAAATGTTACGAACGGACTGAAAATGCGCAGTCCTGTTATATTGCGCTGGTGGTCTTTAAATTACTATTTATTCCTGAAATATGATTGTATGTACTGTGTTATTTCGTGGCGGTTCTGTTTACGCGAAGGAGTGCGTTGCTTTCGGTGCGTTTGTTTCACTTTATTTCGGAAACTTGTTATGCCCCGGCGACCTAGCCTAAGAATGCTTGCGTTTTAAAATGTGCTAGGCAGTCGTTCTGCATGTTGACGCTGAGGTGGTGCAGTGGTAGAACATCCGCTTCCAACGTAGAAGATACTGGTTTCGATTAGCAGCATCAACAATAACTCGCCGCAGGTTTCTAGAGGATAGATGAATACACAGACAAGACGCTAAGTCATGTGTCGGTGTTCATCTCGAAGTGGGGTCCCTATAAAGGCCTAGACGGTCTCTGGGCGCGCCTTGTTCGACCACAGCTTTCGTGCGATATTCGATATTCTATCTACGCTGCTGTGGTAGACACAGAAACGGCCCGCCTCGGTGGTCTGGTTGTTATGGTGCTCGATAGCTGACCCGCAGGTCGCGGGATCGAATCCCTGCCTCGGCGGCCGCATTTCCGATGGAGGCGAAAAGGCTTGAGGCCCGTGTACTTAGATTTATGTGCAGGTTAAACAAGCACAGGTGGTCGAAATTTCTGGAGCCCTCCACAACGGCTTCTCTCATAATAACATCGTGGGTTTGAGACGTTAAAACCCAAAATTATCATTATTAGGCAGAGAAACGCTGCCGCCGTCTACCCGCCAAGGAAAGTAGACAAAACCTGTAGTTGGCGGAAGGAAGTTCCGAGTCACTTGGGAGGATGCCCAGCCTCTGAGACATTGGTTGCGTCAGACTACCGGAATGTCTTATAAATTCATCCTGCGCGTTTCTTTGACAGTTACGCACTTATTTACTCAGAGTGTAGTGTGTACATACAATAAATAATCCAGCAACAAATCCTACATAGTAAGGGCTGCCTGTTTCTTGTACCATGTGATGCATATATGCCCATTTACAAAGCATCGCGTGTTTTGATTACACTTATTTAACATCACTTAACATTGAAAAGTCTAATCTCCACATGAAAAAGTTATAAACACGTGGCCTGATGGCAGCGCTTCCGTATTCGGTTTTTTGTGCGAATAGGATACTGTAATAAGCAAAACTTCAAAACAGAGGAGACGTAAAATTAGGAAAAAAGTTTACATCAAAACGTCGATGCTTTGCAATGGTTTGCCGTTTGTGCTACCTGAAATGCGTTAGTATTCGGAAGTGAATGTATGAAATGCCGTAAGCAGCTTAGAAATAAATTCCCGCCTACCTTAACTTGGTGTTATCAACAAAAGCTCAATAAAATATTGTGTGGCCTACGCAATTTGATCACGGCTCTGACTCGAATTTTAGTAGTGTCGTGCCTAAAACGAATCATATATTCTTAAGAAAACGCGGAGATAAGAAATTAAGTAATTCATAATGTGAGGCCGTCTGCAGACGCGATAGGGACAGTGGGAGCAATGGCTGATACTTTTAGCATTTGAACTGAAAACTAGGTAGTGCAAACCACTGGCCTAGCCAAGGTTTGCAGCACCTCAAGGGGTTGCGGTAGGGGGGTTAAACGCCTCCCCCAAAATCCTTCAATTTTGCATGTGTGTGTGTATACACGCACACATACAAAAGCACGCACGAATATGCAAAAGTATAGTGAAATCCACCGCCCCCCCCCCCCCAAAAAAAATGATTTCTGGCTATACTAATGCAAACTGGCATATAGTAACGCTGAAGAGAACTCACACAACAAGAAACACAAGGCGATAAAACAGGAGCTGTACCGTCGTCTTTAGTTTCTTTTTGTGTGAAGATAGTGACGGCATACAAAAAACACTACGAAATTTTGTTTTCTGGTAGCACGATTTGAGTAGCCTGTATGAAGTAGTGGTTTCGTGTAAGCTGTATTAGGCGTTTTGCACAGACTCGTTTAATTACTGAAGGAAGCAGTAGAAAGCCCTAACTAAATTGATAGACACAGACGCTGGATAGACACAATGATAGACTCAGATAAACAAACTTGAAACATTTGGTACATTATACAAATAAAAAAATTCGGCAGATCCCATACCTTGTGGGAATCGATTACACGCGAAGCACTCAGCCACTAGTTACGAGGTTGATCGACGTTGTTTTTTGTAAGTGTAGTAGTTGTGTGCACATCGTGGGCTTACCAGGCACGTCGATTGCACCAGCCTTTAAAGGGGAACTCATAGTCTGACGTAACGTCAGCACTCAAGTTCGAGCATGGACGGCAGTATTATCGAAACGAAGTGCACTTTAGGGTGCGATGATGTGAATATGGCACGTAATTTTCGTTAGCGTATTCCTCCGGTGTCGGGCAACGCTTGAATATAGATTGCGGAATCAACACGGGATACCAATGTAATGTTTATTAAATAGACTAAAATAAAAATAAATAGAAAGAAGCAGACGACCAGAATTACACAGCTGCTCAAGATGACGATTACAAAGGTGTAGTTCTTGCGCGTTGGCTAACGTATGTGCGTCGTGCGTGATATAATTGCAAGCGAAGCCCGCACACCCGCACATAAGTCGGTTGATGGTTCTTATAACGACGCTCCCTCATTGCGGACATCTCAGAAGAATATGGCAGTTGCACTCGTTTGCGTTTCGGTTTCGCCGCTGAACTTGGGTGAATTTGATTACTTTGCAATTATTACTAGAGGCCGCTTTTTCAAAATCTCAAAGTTGCAATGGATTCTTCGCATAAAGGGCTTCGATTTTCCCATGTGACATAACCGCCTAAGTCCACTAATTAAAAAATTATTTAATTTAGCTTTTTTAATTACTGTCCCAGATGATGTCTTTAGCCATCTTAAGAGGTCTGCGGCTACAGAAGAAGTAGTTGTGAAGGCATCGAACAAATATTGCATTTTCTTTATTTTTGAGAATTTTGGACACATTTCTTGAAACACCCGTTATATTAGTGTTGGAATCAGCTACACAGCACGGCTTAGGAGTATGTAAAGAAATTGCCATATAGGTTTAAGGTATATTGGTGAGTTTAATAACTATGTTCCTGTCCCAAGAGCGTTTGACAGTAGCAAGACGATCGTGACAAGGACCGTGTGGCGCCGACCACACGATTTACACTTCAGCTGTTCAAAGCACCCTGAAAACGTACCGGTTGCTGGAATTTGGAGAGGTACTGGACGGGCGTTAGCGATAGGTACGATCGCACGCTATATAATCGTACTTACAAGTACGTAAACTACTTATAAGGGCTTACGTTGCTCGTACAACTTAAAGCATAGACAGAAGTATGCATGCTTGCGGCTATATCACGTGATGTACGCTAGATTAACGATGACCATTTACACTGTGCTGACGAAGGCTAAAGCCTCTTCGACCTGGGCCGATCATGAAGGCGGTACAACTTCGAACTCTTTCTGCACAGTGTCATCCGATGCGAGAAACATACTGGGAGTCGTGGTCCTCCAACATGCGGATACGGTTTGTTATAGCATCTCGATTGAACGAGCGAGTCGTCGCAAAGTAAGTCGCGAGAAAATTGTATACATGTGGAGAGGGGAAGGGGAGAGGGTTAGTGGAGAGGGAAAGGGGAGAAGGGTAGACACATGGGGAATGGTGAGGGGGAGTGGAGAGGAGGTGTGTGGAGAGGGAATGCGCATGCGCAGTAAGGGTGGTCACGCCGCACACCACCACCACCACCACCACCACCGGACAGATACTGCCGTTTACTGCCGGCTGCCGGGAGATACGCCGGACAACGGAGACGTGACAAGGTTAGACTAAGAGGAGCTATGCCCCTAGAAAAGACTATGCGTTACTCTTTTCGGTTAGCGCGGACTTTCTGCATGACTGTCTTTCAGGAGACACTTCAACGCTGTTTGGGCCCCAGAACTGTCAGACTAGAGTTTAATGGTCTCCTAAGGAAGTTCACGTGTCTCATTAAAGAGGTAATATACGCGTCAAGTCAGGACTCACAAGAAAGAGTCATAGAAGTTTTTTTTTTATTCTTTGAGTATAGGAGTATTGCGCCACAATGTTCAGAGGCAGCGGTTCGGTTCACCTGCTGGTCATGCATTTATTTTCGTGGGATCCCACCCGATGATAAAACAGAATATGTGTACGTTCTTAACTTTCAAAAAAGTTGATGAATAAGGAAAACGATGCTCGCACTAAAATTTACGAACGCATGATGTCAGTGCCGGCACCGGTGCCAGTTGCTTTCTTGTGCTTAAGCATAATTCCTGGTCCGAAGAGAAATAATGACTCATAGGAATCCTAACAATGGCCTCTAGAAACACCCAAACAGAACCGATATATACGTGCACATTTATGCCTACTCTTCGTACGTATTTTCGTGGCTTGTTTGTGTAGCAAGCAAATGTGACGGTCATAGACCCGGCCCCGATCTCTGACATCAAGCTTGAGACGCTGTCCCCACAGTCGCTGACTCGTGCGGTTCCCCGTAGATGCTTTTTGATGGGAGCTCGCATCGCTCCCGCAACAGACGAACAAGCACGACCTTGCAAGAATAAAACAAAGACAAAATAAGTGCGCCGAATAAGGTTGACGATCGCCACACAGCGGTCGTTCGCCAAAGAAAAATGCGCGCAGTTTGCTAGCTGTTCCAGATCGGAAAAACGACGGCCAAGGCCGAAGAACTGAAGGAGGAGCGAACCAGTGTTAGTGTGTATACGTAGGGCTTCGATACCCTAATAAAGACTGATATGTATAGAGCCCTCTTGCTCGAGGTTCCGTGCAGTGAGAATTGGTCAGGGCAGAAGACTTCAAAGAGGAATGCGTAACAGTTCGCAGTGATCGACATTCACAAATATCTGTTCAATAGCACCGTCTATTGGGGTACTCAAAAAATGTCACACTTGTCATGGAAATTAGTTCAAGAGGTCGCATTATTTCTTCCGCAGCGGCTCGAGAACAACTTCGTTCGGGCTAAACGCAAGTAGAGCTTCAGATATACTATTTGTATGTTGTTTTTGGTACTGCGCTCGGGGTCGCAGTTATGCATCGAGCAGCTTAGGATTCTGTCTTTTGAACACGAAAGTGTTTTATGCCAGGGTCCACCAAGACTTCAGTGACGTATTTCCGTCACGGAAATGACGTCAAAAAATATACGCGATTAGATGGCAAAGAAAAAAAAGTTCCGTCAACGGGAATCGAACCCACGACCGTTCGGTCCGCAACAACAGATGCCGGGCACGCTGTCCACTGCGCCACGGTCACATTTTTTTTCTTTATTTCCAGGCATTAGGAAACACTTTCCCAAATGCGAGACCGGTGGACTCCTACTGCGCCACGGTCACAGACTGTAGAGGCTTGACAAACGCGCCTTTTATATCTACCATTCTCCCGTTCGGCGGGGTGGTGTTGCCCCCTGGGAGCGGTAAAGTAAAGTAATTCGTCATTACTGTGGCCTTCGCGATTAGCACCTACAATGCGTTACGCGTCCCGCCCATTCGGCGCGTTTTCAATAGAAGTTCAATTTTGTCAATGCCTTAACACACCGCGAGGTGGCAACCTTAGCCAAGCGTCGTAAAGGCGTCGGCCTCGCTCATAGCTCTGCGACGCGCGCCTGCCTCACCTGGCTGTAACGCCGCGTTCGCCGCTCACGCGCTCACCCCTAGCAAAATCGCGGCCGGGCTACCGGTGCGGCACGACGCGCTTTGCGTTTCTCTCTAGTCCGGCCGTGGTGTTCAATCACATTTTAACATGCCGCGGGATGGCGACCAAGTTCTGCGTCCAATATGCGACGCTCTTCTGGCTATCACACCTAGTTCTCTGCGCTTTCACCATTAACTACTACAGCTACCATACGGGTTTGTTTAATCATTTAGCGGGGACGTTAGTCGTCGGGATGAAGATGTTCCACCAATCATCAAAGTGGGCACATCCACGTTAAACGCTGCTGTAGCTTCCAGACAATAATATTGCAAACTCTCTTATATCAATGTACAGTAAACACTCAGTTACTTCTATAAGGGCACGTTTTAATTCCGGGTTATTCCGATTCCTATACCGGAGGGATCAACTATATGTTTTTTTCAAAGTCAAACAGATGGCTACTTATGGAGTATCTCGCTGCTAAGCAAATATTTTTGGCAGCCTCGTAGCTGTAAACAAGAGAGCTTTTCTAGGTTTTTTTTTTCTTCAACAAGAACAATCATCCAGCACGAAAATGTGCCTGCAAAACATTGTGGTTAGACGCAGGGCCACGTACTGTCTTCAGGTTGGTCAGCGCAAGGAAAACAAACACAATACTGCACCGCACAGCCTGAGGACTATCAACCAAGAAGCCCGAACTTAAACAATCAGTTGGTGTCGCAACTCAGCATTTCGCAAAGTCTATTGCGCAGACATTTACCATTAGAGGAGCTAAAACTCACTAATGTCAACACGATTAGTCCAAGCTTCTATCACGGTATTCCTCAACTGAAGCTTTCACGCGTTCGTTTAGTTTTCAGCCGCAAATCCCCACTCCCGGAAACACTGCGGTCAAAGGAAAAAAAAACAAAAACAAGGACGGATTTCCCTGCAGAAAGAACGGATATTTAGTGCAGTGCCGGGAAGCCCGGTAAAGCGTGCTTACAACGGCTCTCTGCGCCCCGCAAAACGTGGGTTGCAAGACCTTGGCCCTGCGATTGGCTGCGGGAGTCGCGTGATCTCCTACGACTTCGGGCGTTGAGGCGAAAGGCCGGCGAGAGTCTGTCCGTTGGCATTTAATCAACGGAGCGCAGGGAGACTCCGTGCCTACTTCTTCGCTTTCCTTCCTTTTTTTCTTTCTTTTTTTCTTGCGTTGTTTCTGAGGCGGCGACGCACTACTGCTGACTGTCGTGGTGACTTCGATGGACGCGGCTCGCGTGCGAGGCCTTCGCTGACAGCCGGGCATTTAGGCGTCACTGATGGTAACGGCAAATTTTTGGTGTTTGTATGCTAGCGGAAAGAACGGAGTTGCGAAAGCTTAACGTTTCATTACGAAGCCCGTGGCTGGATTCAAGGAAATGTAAAATACATGAAGTGACAGTATGTTTCTCACTTTTTTTTGCGAACACGTAACCAAAGAGACTACTTCCGTTGCGAAGAGATGAAGAAGGCCTGATTTACTTTGGAATAGTTAAGTAAAATGCGACTAGGGATATGTGGGCGGGTTACTTCTTGGCTTATTCTTCTGTCGTAATCTTACATTTGTGACGGAAATTGACTTGGTGCAGGAAGGATTCCTGGGGCGGACCTAGAACACAATTTTTTTTCGTAAGTATTATCGCAGTCTCTGTGAATTCCGCTGAGACAACCAACGCGCCGCTGAAGAAACACTAGTGGTAAAGCGAGGACCGTAGTAATCTTCCACCGGCATCGCAGTAAGTAGTTATTTTGTGGCGTAGTAGACGGGGAGAAAGTAGCCCAGTGCGGGCGGCTAAAATGAGTTTAGGTTGAGCTGCCGTAATTTAACTCCAACTCGGTCGAGCATAATGTCTGTCACACGCCGCGCTGGCAGAAATCTGAGGAGGAGAACTTATTGCACGAACAGTGGCACAGCTGGCAACCTCGGCGGGAAAGCGACACTGACGCGACGCGTGCAGTAAATGATCGTCGTCGCCGTGCAGCCGCCACCGCACTTCCATTATTTTCGATATCGCCCTAGCCCGCGTTAGAGCAAAGTCGTTTTAGAGTGCCGTAGAACACAAATCTGTGCGACTCGGATGAACGTGTCTTCAAAAGCGTCAGCTGTATAACCACAGCCTTAGAAAATATGCTGCTATTGCATTTTTATACTTCTATCTTCCTCCGGCATAATTTGCCTGTTTATCTATTTTGTGTGCTTTCTTCATATTAAGATGGTAGATGGCAAGTTGAAACAAAGTGATTTCAGTGGGCGGGGGAGGGGGGATGCTGCCTAGTTTGCAGATATTAAAAATGTTAAAAAGAAACGTATGAAAAAGCTGTCGTTCCGGCCATCAACAAGGACAATGCAGCATTGTGTAAGAAGGCTCACCGCTTGAGTAAGAAGGCTGTATCTTGATGCACAACTAAGCAGTCATGACAGCTGGATATATAATAACAAGATTCCACGAAACATTGACACACAACAAAGGCCTTACTACGCACACATAATACACATAAACAAATAAAGAAAATGTGCTTAAGGGAAGGTCTTCATCGGAAAGAACGAAAAATAACTTTTCTTCAAAAGAGCGTTCACGACAGAGTCTTCCAAGGTGGGCGGCGTCTCTACAGTGCGTGTCACGTATCAGGTGCAACCACACTGCGCTAGAATTCTAGTACACCAGGTGCAACACTGTGGAGGCTAGCGAAACGTCTTGCAGTAGGTGTGTTGCATTAAGAAATAATCCGATATTCTCACCTCCTAGACTAGATTTTTTCTTTTCGTTTTTAGGCTGAGTAATAAGTGAAGATTTTAGTGCCTTGCAAATAGACAAACACCCTTATACGGCTGTTACTGTATGACTGGATCGCTTAGAGCCTTGTTGTTTTCGTTTTCTTGGTATTTCATTTGCACGCCGTCACTCGGAGGCGAGCCTCCGCGAGCGTTTGCAACGTGGCAGTGTTGTAAACGAGCGTTTACAATGACGAAAACGGACCACGAGACGTGCGGTCTTATACATTTTGCTGAACGAACTCCTCGCATAGCTTCCACAGCGCTGCACGTGATGTGTGAAGCAGGACACCTCGGGCCTCAGCTGACAGCTTGGCCCTGTTCACGAGACATCGCTGATCTTTGAGCCTGTCGGCATTTCTTGAATGTTCATATAACATGTGGGATCGCCTGCATTTCAGAAGCATTACAAGTAATATCTATGACTTGATAACAAAACTTGAAAGGGCAGAAATGGGGGAAATAAAAGTTGAGCGATGAACCGTATTTGCTTCTGCCCCTCCCAAAAATAATATGACAGGAAAAAACACAATGCTCCAGCCAAGGAAAGAGTGAAATTCCGATATAATTACTACAGTGCAGGCAATTCCCGTGAGAAAGACACATTCCTAGTAAACAGTATAGGTTTCAGGGCGCTCTCAGCGAAGGACAATTGGGACAAGATATGTTTGTGCAACATATTTTGTTGTGCAAAAGAGGGAACTTACGCGGGCGTCTGTCCTTCTGCAAGAAAACAGGCTCTGACTGTGATCGACGGTGCTGCAGCGTTGGTTTGATTGAAAAGAAAGTGACGCACTGCACGATCGCCGGTGACACGCCGATTTATTTGTTTGGAGCACAGAGAGGATTGCGTGTTTAGCATAATTGTCCACTGAATTAGGATACTTCGAAAACTAGGAAGCAAGCAAGAGCAGCAAGAAATGCAGCACTATAGCGCCGAGCACGAATGTACATTTCATGTGGAACGACAACTTGATATCTAGGACGCTGAATATAAGTATTGCGAAACGAAGGAGACCGTGAAAAGGCGTTTGCCTTTTCATTGTATCGCCCTCGCGCATGTTATTATTTCTTGTTTTTGCGTTATGTAAACCGATAACGATGCTTTTGATTCATCTTCATGAGACTAGGCCCCGTAGCACACCTCGAAGCGTCCTCAGCTTCGCCAACAGGATCATGAAGTGGTGCTTGTAGGCGAGAAATCACAGCGAACTCACCATGGGCTTTTCTGTATCATTTACACACACAGTGGTTTATATAGCTTAACTTAAATGCTTAGCCTAAGAACGATTGAAAAATGCTTGTTACAGCTTTCGCAGGCAAATCGATCGTCTACTTGTCCAATTGGCTTCGTGCGCATACCTATGACTATAGCCGCAAAGGCAGTGCTTCGAGCGCAAGTGGAGGGGCAAAAAACGTGGCTGATCCCTCCGTCATCGTAATCGGTATGACACCAAAGTGAAACGTGTCTTGCCAGAGGTACTCGAGCGTTTATTGTGCATTGATGTATGAGAGCTTGTAGAATGTCTATTGGCGTTTGGCAGCTATAGCACCGGCAAACACAAAGAAGGACGCACGACACGAACGCACAAGTATACTCAGGACGAGCGCGAACTAAGAACTGTTACAGTTGTTACTTTTTCGTGTTTGAGCAGCGCGCTCTTTTCGCAAACGCGGCCGCTGCAGCAAGCGAAGTGACCTTAGTGCACTCTTTAACTTGAACGCAAGCTTTGCCATGAACGCACAAGACGCACAAACTCCCGCCTCCCCCTCACGAGATAAGGGCGCGCGCACGAGCGAACACGCCCTGTAGGGAGGCGCGCGCAGCGGGGCGACGATCTTTAAAGCACCCCCTTCGCGCTCTTCGCACCATCTCGCTGCTGATAACGAGAACACGTTGAAGTACCACGAAGCTCTGAGTACCCCCAGCGGTATATGGTGTGTATAAATAGCTCGCCGCTAGTGCGCCGAAGAAGCAGAGTTGTCGGATGCTACCGAGCTAACAAGCAACTAATAATCACAACAGAAGCCCCAGAAAGCGGCTGGGCTCTCACGAAGAAGCCCCCCCCCCCCAAAAAAAAAGAAGAAAAATACATTTCATAAATTTTCACATCCTTGAAAATATTTTTCATTAAAAGAAAAAAAATGTCTCTCAGGTACAAAGGGGAGTGGAAAACATGACAAATATGCGCAACTATGAAGGAAAGCGCATATTTACTTTTTAAAATTGGCTACAACGTAGTCTCCACTCGGTTGAATGCATGTTTGCCAATCCATGATTAACGTTACTTGTTGATTTCCCCAACGTGTTTGGCTTCAACACCACTGAACTACTCAGTCGTTGACAAACGCGCTATGAGTGAACAATAAGAGCGCTATTTATGCCGTGATGATCACTAAACTAACTATATTTACTGGAAAAATTCAAATAAGTCCAAAAAACGCGACAAGCGACTAGAAATTTCTACAAGCAAGTCGGCGAAAGGAGCAGCCAAAATCCGCTTATTGTAAGCGGAAGTGGCAACTCTGAGAAGAACGTACGCTTTGTGGCCGAGTCGTTTAGCGCCGCGCGCTGTGGAGCGAGCGGCAGTGGGTTTGATTCCCAGTGGCGCAACTATTTCTTTTTTATCATCTGTTAGTGTACATTTGACAACGTCATATCCATGGGGGAAATGCGTTAGTGAAGTCTTGGTGGGCCGCGGCATAAAACACTTTATTGTTAACAAGGCGTTGTGTGACTCGAATGCACTAAGGGTCTGTCGCTTCGTTTGTTTTTTTCCTCACTGCGCAAGAGACCCGCTGATGACGGCGGCCGCAAGGTCAGTGAAACCATTACTCTACTATAGTAAATAGACTGCTCCGAGTCAACTCGAGTAGCAACGTTCCTTGGAATCAATCAGAGACCGTTATTAGTGAATCAAAAATAAATCGACAAGTTTTTTTAGCTGCTTGAAGTCGATTGTCCGATTAGGTTTCAGTACAGTAGTCAGAACGCCTTCTCATTGCGGTAAGGTACTGAGCACCACAAGATGACACTCGTACTATCTAATGAGACCTAACAGAAAATAATGCCAAGGAATGCTCGTACTGTAGTAGGTTACAACTTAGCATTATTGCAAAACCTCATAAAGACCTGGTGCGTCTGTCCTCCAACTCTGCGAGACAGTCGTGCCAGCTCGTTTTCGTTGGAAGCCTAAGTACTTTCTCCATGCTAATGTTAATACTCTGCTTACTGGAAAATACAAGCTTGAATTTTCTGAATAAAACGGTGTATTGAACTTATAATTGATGTCAGAATCTTCGGTAAAATTTTTCGGGAGCTTCGAGATTTCTTAAAACCAGCAACACCAAAATTTCTGTATGGAATAATGCGGCTATCTTCTATACGCAGAAACACTTGATGTCACGAAATATTAGAATGAGCTTATGGCTGTGAAAGAAGCTTGTAATATGGTGCAAGCACCTAGTGGCATTATGTTCTTTGGGGAGCACCGAAGATTCACTACCGAGTGGGGGTTCTCCATGAATTCGAAAAAAAGGCCGACAAAATAAAACAACACAAGAAAAGAAGATGTTAAGATTTTAATATGACACATATGACATAGCAGCAGAGGTTTACTACAAAAATTGGCCAATTAACTATAAGGGAAATTATTCGAATCAGTTGAATGCGATTAGGTGCGATGCGAACGAAGGGTCTCTAACGCGACCGGCGTCGAGATAGCTGTTGCTCCATTTACGCTTTCTTCGCACAAGCTACACCGATCCATAATGCATTGCGCTGGAACTGGTGCCGACACTGTTTCGTTGTTGAAAACGGCGCGTGGGTCGAGAACCATTGTGCGCATGCTCCGAAGAAAGCAGCGGTCAGTGCACGCGTTGGGCTGTGCGTTGAGCTATAGGCGAGACGGCATTTCTGTAGGCGCGCCGGGAGCAGCGTAGCTTGACAGGACGCCACCAGTGGTCGCCCACGCGTCGAGCACGTGGGTCTATAAATGCACCTTTACACGTGTGCGCTTTTGTGCGGGCTTACGCTTGCTCCGTTCGCATACAGTGGAGGTGGACGACGGTCAACATCAAGGTACTAGCTGTCTATGTGCGTTCACACAGTCCATAAGTTTAAGGATCCTAAAGTTTACCGAAACTGTACATTCAAAAGGGAATTGTCATCAAAGGAAGTTAACCTAGCTAACGTCATTACGTCATTTAGCCGCAGCTAAGGAAATCTAAACATTTAACACGAAAGTGTTGTATGCCGGGGTCCACCAAGACCTCACTGACGTCACTTCTGTCACGTAATTGAGGTTGGTAAAGTGCACACAAACAGATGACAAAGAAGAAAAGGTTCCGCTCGCGCGGGTGACCTGGGTGTCGAAACCACGGCCTCTCAGTCCGCGGAAAAAGTTGCCGAGCGCTCTACCCACTCTGCTACCGAAACACTTACACGAGTCTTTATAAACTAAAAAATCTCGAAAGTCAGGCATGTTGGTAGCGCATAATGAATGTAAGAACAGCGCAACAGACAAGGACTGACGAAAATAACACACACAGCGCTGTCACACCTTCTCCGCGAGAGGGACGCCAGCGGAAAGGGGAACGCCTTAGCACGTTCAATGCTCAGGCCGTTTTTCTGCTCAAATGACGATGCTTTGAATGAGCGCATATCGAGTACAAGTTTTTATTTTATGCTCGTTGATTCTATACTTGCGCGCAATTCGTCATATGCTGCATCCAGTTGTATGCTAGCTGCTTCAGCTATCACAAAGATTTAATCATGACCACGGACGTTAGTCGTCGGGATGGAAGTGAGCCACGAGGCATCAACGGCGGTGCGTCCACGCTAACCGGTACCATAGCTGCCAAACACCGTCATTCTGCAAGTTCTCGGATAAAACAAACACTCAAGTACTTCTGTTACGACACATTTCACTTTCGTGGTATACCGATTCCTATGACGGAAGGATGAACCATGTATTTTTCATTTCTTAGCGAACTTCAGCGACTTTGAGCGTATCTATCTATCTATCTATCTATCTATCTATCTATCTATCTATCTATCTATCTATCTATCTATCTATCTATCTATCTATCTATCTATCTATCTATCTATCTATCTATCTATCTATCTATCTATCTATCTATCTAGCCGCCTACGACTTTCTGCTCTCCTGGCCGTTTCATTAATCGGATGTATACCAATATTAGGGTGTCATAACATGGCCTTATTACGAACATAAATGACAGGTCATATCATGAAAATCATGACACGCATGTCATGAACAGCATGATATAGATTGCACGCCCTTTGGGCTCTTGCGGCCGTTCAGTTAATTTCATATATACCAAGAGACAAGAGTTCATGACGAACATAATGACAGGTCCTAACATGCAAATCATGACGCGCATGGCATGTGCAGCATGATTTACATGACATGGTCTCGGGGCGCTCGCGACCGTTTAAATGAAGGGATATATACGAAAACTGGCATGACGAGACATTTCTGTATGACGAACATAACTGACACGTGGTAACATGAAAATTATGATATGCATGTCACGTACGACATGATTTACATGCCACGCTCATTGCGCACTCGCGTTCGTTTCGCTAGATTGATATGCACCAAAAATTGGTCTTGTGCGATGTGACTGTATGAAGAACACGAATAACAGGTGGTAGCATGAAAACCATGACATCCATGACATGTGTGTCATGATTTACATGCCACGCTCCTGGTGCATTCGTGGCCGTTTCGCTTGCATGATATACACCAAAATTGGCATTGCGCGACACGACCGTATGACGAACGTGAGATGTGGTAACATGAAAATCATGACATGCAAGTCATGTACTACCTGATTTACATGCCACGCTCATGGTGCGCTAGCGGCTGTTTCAGTAGATTGATATACACCAAAATTGGTATTGCGCGATGTGACTGTATGAAGAACATGAATAACAGTTGGTAACATCAAAACAATGACATGCATGTCATGTATGTCAAGATTTACATGCCACGCTCATGGTGCGCTAGCGGCCGTTTCAGTAGATTGATATACACGAAAATTGGTATTGCGCGATGTGACTGTATGAAGAACACGAATAACAGCTGGTAAGAAGAAAACCATGACATGCGTGTCATGTGTCTTGGTTTACATGCCACGCTCATGATGGATTCGCGGCCGCTTCGCTAGCTTGATGTACACCAAAATTGGTATTGCACGAAGCGACTGTATGACGAACGCAAATGAGATGTGGTAACATCAAAATCATGACATGCATGACATGCACGACATGATTTACATGCCATGTTCATGACGCACTCATAGCCGTTTCGCTAGATTGATATGCACCAAAATTATTATTGCGCGATGTGACTGTATGTAGAACATGAATAATAGGTGGTAACATGAAAACCATGACATGCATGCCATGTATGTCATGGCTTACATGCCATGCTCATGGTGCATTGGCGGCCGTCTCGCTAGCTTGATATACACCAAAACTGGTATTGCGGTATGTGACTGTATGATGAACATTAGTGACAGGTGGTAACATGAAAAACCATGATATGCATGTCATGTATGGCATGATTTACATGCTATACTCATGGTGCACTCGCGGTCATTTCGCTCGTTTGATATACACCAAAATTGGTATTGCGCGATGCGTCTGTACGACGAACATAAATGAGAGGTCTTAACATGCGAATCATGTTATGCATGTCATCTACGGTATGATTTACATGCCACTGTCATGGTGCGCTTCCGGCCGTTTTGTTAACTAGATATATACCAAAATTGGTACGGCATGACACGAGTGCGTGGTGATCATAAACGACAGGTCATGCATTGTATATACCAGAATATGGGTTTCATTGGCATGGGGTGCTATGCAGGATGGCCCGAGCTTCTCGGGCACACGAGTTTGCTCCGAGCTCGAATTACGGCGGTCATGACAGGAAGATAGTGCGGAGCACGCGATAGCAGCGTTGATAAAAACGGCTACAAGAACGAGCATGACGTCACATACGCATGTACGGCATTTGCGGCGGTTTTCAAAGGAACGCCGCTTGCGAACGCGTCAGTGCCGCCACTAAGTCAATATTTTGACAGTCTAGCGGCGTCAGCGTGATTGTCGCGCTATCGTGTTGCTAACTGATCATCGCGCCTCCTATGGGCGTGTTCGTGGGCGTTTGTTCTCTTTCGGAGAATCCTTTCGTTCCACCTGCAGCATGGAAATTTCCACTCTCGAAGGCAAGAAGGGCGCACATACAGCAATCTGGTGCAGTTCGTTTCGCTTGTCTTGAATATTACAGATAAATAAATGGACAGGTTACTGCTACTTACGTTACACGTCTGAAGAATTTTCTGTAGTAACGAATCGGTAGAAACAATGTCGCCACAAACAAGTAAATAATAACACTTCTCGCCGCAAATCCCACCAGGGGCGCTTGCTTCGTGGCTGTGAATGGTACATCGTGAGCGCGGTGAAGTTGAATGCGAGACATCGTAGCCACGTGACGATATAACCTTTAGTTCTTTGTGCTTGTGTGCATAGTCTGTGCCATTAGGCTGACAGATGAATCGTGCCGCTGGCTGGCGTTGCGCCGGGAGCACTGCTCTTCCACAAGAGCAGACGTGGTGGGCGGACCCGATCTTCGCCGCGGGCGTCTGTCAACCAAATTGACTGACGTGCGAACTCGGGCACAAACTCGTTGATTCTGAAAAGGCCAGAGTTCAACTCGGGACTGTCATAGTGCCAGTGTGCCTGTCAAGTGTTCCATGCAGCGGACGCTACTCAGCAGATTCTTTGCATATAAAATAATTTGGTCAGCTTGCACTACTTGTGCAATGCTGGGGCCATCGGAGGAGCTTGTGATCACCTTGCTTCTTCAAGCTTATTACGTAGCTCGTCTACTCAGTATGCTTGGCCTGCTTCGGAGTAATGACCGTGTCCGTTCGGTTTCAATATTCGTGCTATTTATTAGCTAGACCTTAATTAACATGGCAGTGAATAGTTATGTTTTAATTGGTAGTGTTTAATTAACATGGTATTAATTACTCAGGTTTCATTACCAAGGTCCTCATTAGCTCGAATGTAGTTAACATAATCCGAATTAGAGTGACCATAATTACCACGTACTTGGTGAGGAAGTTTCTAATTAGCTTAGTGTGAATTAGCGCGCTCCTAATTAGCGTCGTGTTCATTAGCATGCCCCTAATTAGCCCGGTCTTAACTAACATGAAACTGAATAGTCCTGTATTGATTGCTAATGCGTTAATTGCCGCGGCATTAATTATTCAGGTTTAATTCGCAAAGTCCTGAATTGTACAGAGGTAATTAGCATAAACCTAATTAGCAATATGTTAATTACCACGATCTCGGTGAGTAATGTCTTGATTATCTTGGTTTTATTTACACGCTATCCTATTTAGCGTTGTGTTAATTAGCATGTTCATAGTTTGTTCTTAGTTTTACACTGTTCATTAGCACGGTCTTAGTAAGACGTGGCTTAATTAGCTCGGCCTTAGCATGATTTGGCTTAATCAGCTTCGTCATAGCATGTCCTCACTTAGCTAGGTATACCGCCCAGCCAATTATCTAATCAGCCGGCCGCACCTGCTGGGGGAGCGAGCAGACGATTAATAAGTGGACGAAGGGGGCGCGCGCCGACCGAGCAACGTACTAGAATGTAGAGGCCGACCATGGTGATTATACACGTGGCCTCGACGATTAGCTATAGCCGCGGTGTTGTAAGGCGCTCGGTCGGAACTAATCTCGGAGGCCGTGGTGCTGATTATTCTAAAGGATACTTAGTGCAGACGTTAAACGCTTGAAAATGGATTCAAAGGGCCCGCGAACACATAAAAAATATAGTTAGTAGAACTTGCTGCCACTTTTCTTGCATGGGTGCACTTCTGCACTCAGTGGAACGACAAACAAATGCAAGAAGGCGCCTCTAGTTTGAAGACACCACCCAACCTTCTCGACCGCCCGTGACGTAACGCCGCGATCCATCGTAACCAATGGAACGGAGCGCGCGCGTAGTGATGGATTTCACTTTCTCGTCCTGTTAGAGGAGTCCTGACACAAATATTTTCGCCCCGCGTTCTTTTGCTGAAATGTGTTGCTGGGCACCTGTTAGTCATAACACGGCACATCGTTTGCTGCAGCGGGCGACGGATAATTAATTACAAGCTCCTCATAACCGACACAGCATCAGTTACGGTTTGACAGGACTCGAAAAACGACAAGCCGCCGGGTGCAACTATCACCACCTAGCGAGTGAAACGCTCGGTCACGTCAGCACACAAAACAGTGACGCATTTCCGCGCGTCAAGGAAATAGCGCAGAAGGATTTCGGCATTGTGGCCTGTCACTGCAGCCCAGGCAGCACAGGGAAATCAAGAAGTCATTGGGAGCAGGAAACGGGAAAGCGGTAGTGTCGCCAAACACAAAACTTTCAACGCGTGCGCCGCGGCCATACACTCACGAGCAGCCGCCGAGCAGACACCAACAGCGCAGCGGCGAGCGCGTCAAAACAGAAATGGCGGCTACGACGTCATCATAACTTGTTGTACCGGCTGCGACGGTTACGTAGGGGAAGTAGGGGGGTCACCTCGGGTCACCTCCGAGGGTGTCAATGCAACAGGTGCGGCATAATGCTGGATCGCGCACGCGAACTTTAAAATTCATATAAAGTACCTTCCAAGCTTTATTCGCTGTCGATATTTTGCAGATGGTACACGCACAGAAATCGATCCAGCAGGCTATCTCGGCCGCGAAATTTTGTGTCAGTACCCCTTTAACTCGTTCAAAAAGGGGTGTTGCCAGAGCTCGGAAAGATCCCGAGTTTCGCCAAACTCGGGCCATCCTGCATAGCACCCATGGTGTATACCAGATTGTGCATGCATGCGTGCATGGCAAACATGCGATATATGGTGGAGTAGATGCCATGGCATGAGTGATTTCATTTGGCTCAAAGACAAACAAGGCGATGTATGCAGCTCTTTGCTGGCTGCTTCGCATTACATCGATTCCCACTGTGCGGGGGATCTGCCGGATTTTTTTTTAATATTAGGTTGTAATAGACTATACACTCTCAGAAAAAGAAAAAGAGCATGTGCCAATATTTTCGGTAAGTCTGAACTTGTAGCATATATGACTATCTTAAAGGAGACAAGCGCCATGACTCTTTAGGGCTTCACGACTCCCCGACGAGACTATAATGACCTCCAGTGACGGTTAACGTGTCTCTTTAAAGACAGTCATATACAGGACAAGACAGAATTCACGCGCGCTAGAAAACAGTCATACGACTTTCTTTTTCTTAGAGTGTAGGGCCCTAATCCGCCCACGTCGACCGCGCGCGTCTAAGCTCGTCCGATACAGATCGCTGAACGTATACGATGTCAGGCTGGTAGACACCCTATTTGATGAAAACATCGAAACGTTCGAGAGAGCTTGATGGAAGAAATATGCATGGAGAAATTAAACGCAATGCAATACGTTACAAAATTTTTCGAAATTGAATTTTCGGCACCGTAATCTGTGAGACCATAATATTTGGCCTGTCAAGCTGAAGCATGGTAAACTGAAAGTGCGCTTGAAAAAGAATATTTGGTAAAAATATTGTTATTATGAGTTATCTGACGCACTATCGAAAATTTTCAAAAGATTATCACATTTGCTTTGTAGGAATGTCTAAGCGTTAAGAAAACAATCTTTGCACTTTCCCAACTATTAAGATTATGGGAAGTAATGTTCTTTGAAAGACACTCTCCGTGTGAAGAAACATAAGCTGTGCATATATTCGTAGGGACTCGGCGCGCAACATGAACTGGTCGTTTCGGCTTGGGAAACGTTGGAGTGATACTTCAAGCAGTGAATTAATATATTACTACTTTGACTGTGTGTAAAAACGTCAGCAATTCTCTGTGAACATTCACACATACATGCAGGCGATGTTCGAATGTTTTAGATGAAACGGTGAAAGTTATTTCATAAAAGCGACAGCCTTACTTGCGAGCATTAGCTGCAAGCGCTCGTACGCCACTGGTGCTTACTCATAACATCGGGCTGAGCGCAAAGCCGACAAAGAGATGCAACACATACAGGTATTATTGCAACGCGACAGGACACGGACATAGGAAAGATTGGGCAGCGCGAGCGCTAACTCGTAATTGGTTTATTGGGGCTCCGCAGAAAAAAATAAACACTTTTGAAAACAGTCAAGCACATGCACACAAGCTCTTCACGGCAAAGGAAAAGACAATTCAGAAATGCGTCTCTCGCTACCAAATAAGCAGATTGACGTATGGCTGACGCACTCCGTGGCTCTTTTAGCAGTACATACTTCAGACAGTTCACGTGCTGCAGTATCTTTACTTCAGCCCAGAATCTTAAGCTCACGAAACCGTCGTCACACATGCAGGCCATTCAACGGCTTACGATGACCTGCATTTACAGAGAGATGCAATTGGAGGTGAATACTGAGTATGCGTAAAGGTTGTCTGCGGACATCGGGATGCCCACCACTCGCGCAATTTTGTTCATTATGCAATGTCGGTTACGGCGCCAACCACTCGCAGATCATGGGCCACACGAACAACGTATTCGAGTTGACTTCGCTGGAGGCGGTGCGAGCCCGGTGCAACCTGAACAGCAGCCAAGACAACGTGTCGCAATGCGACTTCAGCGAGAACGGAGATTTCAGTGAGTTCTTTTTTGAAGAAAAAACACTGACACGATATACGATACTACACAGTGCCGCGTATCTTCATGATGACGTTAGTCGTGGCCACCTTTTGTGTTGCCGAGTTTTCCATCCTTAGTTCTCTCAGTTAAGCGCAGGAAAATGAACTTTACATACATTCATAACTTTGAATTGACTATTTCACGAGAACGCTTTTACAACGTTTGCGTAACAAGATTGTAGTAAAACAATGCCGTTCTTGTGTAGCGATTGGTGTAGCACCAAGTGCTGCGCTAAATGCAGCTCAATTACTGTGAAACATGAGGAAGTGCGTAGCACGGGCACCCAGCGATTCCCGTTCGTTCAGTTTCCACTGCTCTGTTTACCGAACCGTCGATAACGCCGATGTTTGAGGTAAGCATGTAGGGTTTCCCAGGACGAGTAGAATCTCGTCCGGGCTTTATTGACTCCCTCATTGCTACAGTAGTTGAGATACGTGTCGTCCGCAGCGAGTTTCGTTCAGTTGTTTCCGGCTTCAGATTTAGCGCCGGAGATGTGCCGGTGAGAGGAACATTCGATTGCTTAGCGAGGCGGTAGTGCCCTGTCTTGCGCGGCGCCGGAGTCAGACGCATGCTTACGAAACGTTTTTAGCGGTTTTAAGTTGATTATTGCAATGACTTCTTGGTTATTTCTTTTAATCATCTTATTTTAGACCTCGTTCGTTAGTTTGAACCCGGTTTTAGGCATTGCTAGCCTTGGTTTCGGCCTGTATTGACCATTTGATTCTGAGCGTGATAACACCACATGAGATCTATGGATAAATGACAAGCCGGGCCTTTTAAGTGCTACGCACTTAAAAGCACATTCACTGTTAGGCATTTTTATGACCACCTAATCAGCCATATTTTTGGTGTGCGTCTGCAGCTGCATTATCACGCGACATCACTGAAAACGAGGATGGTAAATCAGAAATTGCAATAGCTTTGTAATAGTTAACGGCCGTTAGAGGCATTCACGAAATTGTAATAGTTCACGGGCGTTAGAGGCATTAAAACCAGCGTTGAGAGCCGACGGGAACAGCCAACTAAATTACGATACAGCTGCAAATACGGGTTCTGTACACGGGTTATTGAAATTCCAAAAACCTCACTAGTAGGGTATTCAATACTCCAATAGTTTTTGTTGAAGAGATCTGAGCTGTATTTCCGATCAATAAAATTATTTCGCAATTACATGGGGACCTTTATTTCGGTTACTAGAGCTTACTTGATGATTTGGACATTTCGGAAGGTTTATTTTGGTCTTATGACGGCAGGATCTTACGCAATGCGCTGTTGGAATTATATGCCGGTCAGCATCAAATTTGAGCGCTTGTCTCTTTATTAAAATCAGTGGTGGTGTAACCTGCAACAGAGAATTAGGGTAGGGAAAACTCAATGTAGATCTAAGTTTGAACAATAAAAGTAGTTAGAAAGGGTACTTGCTGATTTTGTACATAATTGAAAGTTACAAAATTCGTCGGTAGTGTACTTCGGATGAGAGCCTAAAGCGATGTAGAATGGCTATGTGTTCCTTTTCTTTATTACAATGCATGTTCCTTCCCCCCTCTCTTTCTACTGGTGAAATAAATACAATACAGCAGAGGACCGGTGCGGTTGATATTGCTGCTTTTGTTTAAATGGGCGAGGCGCCGCACATAAAATGGCGAAATTTAAACGTGAATGATTGTTCTGCGCTGGTGACTTCGCAGAATGTTGCGGAGTGCTGTACTGGGTCATGCCCCGCACAGGTTTTAGGACCATATTTTGAATTTTTGCAGATTACGAGGACGCACTGCTGCACCTAAAAGGACAGATGATGTACATGGACGAATGGAAAAGCATGGTGTACCTAGCAACACCAGTGTGAGTTACCATAAAATTCTGAATTTTTGATCAAACTTCGACTTCGGAATTTCGTGTTCACACTGAAGGAAAATCTACTAAGAAAGAAAGTTCGTTATGCTTGAGCTAAATGACATGATGTAGTGTCAGATGAACGTCTTCTTCATTATGTTCGGCATTAAATCATGGTGGGGCAACCGTCTATCACCATGTATCACCGCTTAAACAATATGCAATCCATGTAAAGCATTTTCCACAATATATCATGGTAGAAAAGCAACTAAAACGTGTTGTTTCTGTCGGAAATTTTATGTAACCTCCGAGGCGCGTTGAAAAAGCAAAAAGGTCAGTAAGGCAGGGGCTTTCTTTTTCTTAACGCAACATTCTTCTCATAACCTGCGATTAATAGAACAGTTTGTTTAAAAGAAATACATGGAATAGCTCTTGAATCTGCAACACTAACATTTACAGTCGCAGCTGCTGAACTGAGGGTTCACGCAACTGAATTCGCAACAGGTTACCATTGACAGATAAAACGGATTAGTTTGTGACTATAATTAAATGTAAATAAAAATATCCAATGATGGTTATCTGTTATATTTAGAGCTGTGGACGTTAAATTTATAAGTGTTCTTGTAAATAACGGGAGGACGAAAGACTGCGCAGATGACTGTGAACATTATTTGATAAGCAAGAAATAAAATACTCTCAGAGCATAAAACACAAGCGAATATAATGTGTTAATAGGGTCAAATAGGGCTTGCGCTGCGTAACTTTCACAATGAGAATACCGAGGGCCTGAGACGAGACCGGTAATGCAGGGCACATGTACTTCCTGATAACGTAAACTTGATATCGACCCGTGTGCCATAATGGCGTATAATGAAGCAAATGATTAGCACGTAGGCCCTCTACCAGACTTATTTTATCCGACGTTGGTTATAGACATGCATCAAGGTAACAATTGTACTCAGGCCAACACTACCTACAAATGACAATGTCCGAGCATAGCACATTAAGCGTATATGAATTATTGAAATATTAACGAAATGTGTTCGCTGAGCTGCATGACACGTCAAATTTTCCTTAAATTTTAGTCGTATTACGCACAGTGAAGAATTGACAGCTTAGCAGAGACGAGTGTTTCCGCGTGATCTCATAGGCGTGACGGCAGGCTGTTTTGGGGGTCCATACAGAAAATCATCTTCATTTTATAGGACCAACAAAGGGACAGATCGAGGAATTATTGAGATGTCGTTACCATTGGGGAAGCACATATAAGAGCAGTGTTGTATCAATAGTCAGATTTACCTTCGACACCTCGCAAGTCACGTTGTTTTGTCTTCTACAAGGTATTATTAATTCATTTACGATGGTTAAATGCAGCATGCGCGACCTAGAGACAATGGTGCTGACGGGACTCTACATCAACGACCTCAGCATGCACGACTTTAGCCGGGACATGGTGCTCGCCGGACAGCAGCAATCCGCTGAACTGAAGCTCGCACTAGATCAGGTAAGCATACAAAGAGGAATGGCCGATGGGTGAGATTGAATACAATTTATTTATGACATTGGTTTGTGTGTAACGTATACTCTAAGCCAGCTGTAAACACGAGAAATACAGCACGATCCTGGAGGAATGTGTGATAGACAGTAAAACTGCACGGTCTAACCGACGGTCAGCAGGTTCTTCTGAACACGAGAGGGAGATTAAAAAGAAAGTTCGATTTGACAGCAGTTCAAAAGAAAGCAAAATACGATAAGCGTGAATACTACACACATTCGTGTTGGTTGGATATTGCAGCCGGATGACGAGAAAAAAGTGAGATAGACAATGTGGTTGCAACTCGTTTACTTGCGCGAATATGCGTGTTTTAGCTTATTTCAGTTTGAGTGTGCGCTTGGAGGTGTCGTTATACAGTAGCCGCTGTAACATTGCTCATAATCAGCGAACGTGGCCAACACGTTTATCGCAGGAATTGTTCTGTGTGCAGTGCAAGGATTTTTAACTGATTTATGCTCCTTGCATAGCAAAAAGAAAAAGAAGGCCCTTATGAAAAGTAGAGAAACATCACAAAGAGAGGAGGCATATAGACTAGGGCTCTTGACAGCGAAAGGGAAGGAATCTTTGGAACGAAAGTGCAGTAATCTTGGCTTCGTATAGAACAATGTATTGTGCTTTTATGTCAAAGTGGTTCAGATTTGATTTGTTCTGCATGCAAACATGACGATAAACAATATATACGCGTCGACGACACGAATCACTGCTTCTCTCTCATGTCGACGTCTGTAGAGTGCTGTAGTCTGCGCGGAACACTGATTTCTTATTCGTATGCATACGAACACTTGCGTATGGGATGTATCAAGACTACTGCACTGAAGCAAACACTGCCGGAGGCTGTCACTTGTTTAGCACTTTCGTTGCCTCAAAAATGATCACAGTACGTGTAGAGGCCTCTCGTGCGGCGACGTGGCAACACTCGCAATAAAGTATGTGTTGTCTAACGCTTTCTCGTGCCTTGCAAAGACAGCGAATGGTCCACAAAAACTTGCAGTTTGCTCCAAGTGACGCATTTGAACGGGTTGCTGGCTTGGAGCAACGAGGCGATGGAGTGTGCGGCGCCGGTGGCATCCATAGCTGCTTTCTGAAAGACGGGTATTGCTGGGCAAGGCGTATGAGCCTTTACCTTGTAGTTTATATCCAATAGAGCGATGAAACGGTTGACTAGACAGACGAGTTGGAAAAATAGAAACAGAAAAGAACGAATGCTCAGAAGCGTTTCTCATCCGCCGCGAGCTCTGTCTTCTTTCTCGCCCAAGATTCTTCCAAATTTCACAAGCTGGCCTGCGAGAAACCAGGCTGTGTCTGGCCTGCTTTACGTTCACTTCCTTGTTTCGTACGTACATACATAGACGCACTTCGCATGTACATAGAGAACATGCGAAAGGTGAGAGGTACAGCTCGCATCTGCAAATGATTGGACTCGTCGCAATTTTGGGCGTGTTAGCGACAAACTGAAAGAGAAGAAAAGGCGGACTGCAATTCGAACAACGCGCCTATATTGATAGTATATAAGGTTCTGCTACCACGTGGCGATCTCTTGTATATTACAACGTCTTGAAGTACAGGGGAATTCTCTTATGACTGCTAATGTTTTGAGTACTGTAACAGCATAATAAATGCGATATAAGGTAGCATTTTTGCTAATATGAGATTCGTTGTATGAACAGCCATCATCTTCACTTAACCAACGCAGCTTGTTACACTCTAGTGCTTACTACCTGGCAGGGCAGGGGACCATTTAGAAAAAAATATTCCTTTAGATATTTGTGCAAATACGGAGCTTTAATACTTCATGAAAAACATCTGTCGCTACTATACGCGCTGTAACATTTGAAGCCGATTCTCTGCAATGAATTGAATATGCATGAATTCCTTAGATATCCATTAGCCATACATCGCGCCCAACTGAAATCGGATACTAGGCTTGCCGCTAGGCACACCGCTCAAACATTTATTAACGACCAGTTTTTTCTATACAGAAACTCTCTTTGATTTTAGAAGCTGCACCCATAATATCATAAACTCGCGCATCCTATGTATGTTCAGCAATGCAGAAGTACAAATTCCTACAATGATTTTAATTGCTTAGCTAACCACATTCCGTAAAACAAGGCTTACGTAATTCAGTCGCCCGCTCGCATAAATGTGTCGAGCAGCCCAATGATACAGCTGGCTAGCAGAACGGCACTGTAGCCCCAGGACAACGCACACTGGTCAGCAGCACTGAGATAACATTAAATGGACCATCGTGGCAGTGGCCGCACATATACGGTTGGGAGGCTGCGCGAACATTTGCCGTGGACAACATGCACAAAAGATGTGCGTTCTGTGCTAGTAAGCGTCATAGGCTCACTTTCATGCGGCGCTGGCATCCCTGTTGATTAGCCTCCGGTGTAGCAATCCACCATGACTCCCGGATCAGTTTTTGGGCAATTTCGCTTCAGCGAGGAATAACTGAGATCCAAACGGCCTGCTTCGTATCAAGAATTTAGTTTTGAATAGCCTCGCTGAAATAATTGCGTAGGAGGTGCTAAACGGCTGCTATTACACAATTGTGCAGAGTAAGGTTGTGTAGTTCACTTTCCGCCCTCTATATATTTGTGATAGGCCTGGAAAACAGCCTCACAGTACCCGCTACTCTCACATGTTGCGACGGCTTGCTGTGCCCTACCGGTGATAATAAAAATTGATTGGCATGCATTTTATGTACTAGCACGACAAGTGCCTATAGTGGCTAAAGTTCTTACCCTATCTTCGCTGTTTATCAATTCGACATCAACACAGTGCCACATCAATCACGAAAAAAAAAAAAATCCACAGCATATCCACGGGGTGAATGATGAAGAGTGGGGCGAAGCTCGGGAGGGAATCATCGGTAAACCGTGAATACTCCGAGCGAAAGTGAAAGCGCACCAACAGCGAGCGGATTTTATTACAACGGTCCCGCTAGCGTACGTCGCGCACTAAATCGAATGATTGCCTTCCACCAATGACACGCGCCATATGTGAATGTTCCGTGAATTCTGTCCAGTACATCATCAACGACGTGAGATCGTGCGCGTTTATACTAAAGGGTCGATGAGAGTCATGGCGACTCGCAGCTCACTTTAATTTTACATGTACGCTGTGAATTTTTATTGTTTAATCACGCACAGGAGAAATCTCATACATGCACTACCTTGGAGGCAAAAAATCACACCATCTCCCGCTAAAGGGGACCATGAGGCGATGCGAAGCAGCGTTTCGGCATGTAGAGCCCGCGTTTCAGAGGTGAGTGGGGAGGGAGAGAGGCAAAGGGGAGAGGGGAAGTGGAGAAGGGAAGGGAGACGGGTAAAGGGGAGGGGAAGTGGTGAGGAGGTGTGTGAAGAGGGCTTGCGCATGCGCAGTAAGGGTGGTCACGCCGCGCACCACCATCGGATTGAACTTCGCTATAAGATGCTTCATATCTAAAAACGCCATCTAGCGTGCATTCACCCAACCGCTATATTGCACACATCTCTATGGGACAGCGCCATCTAGTATATCGTCACCTAGCTGCAGTTTCCATGCATCTCTATGGGACAGCGCCATCTATTGAATCATACGGGGGACGCGACGGCGGGGGAACGCCGGACGGAGTGACGACCGACCAGGTGATGCTATAAGGAGCTTCGCCCCTAAAAAGTCACTCTATGTAAATAGATTTCATGCTTGCTTGTGTAAGCAGGAATGAAATCATTTGAAATTTCTTAAATGGAAAACGCGAACACTGTACAATACCGCGGCCTGTTTGAACCTTTATCATTCATCACTCTAGTGCACTTAAAATTCTTTATATGAAATATATTGCTATTCCTAAAGACGGACTTGCTGTGTCAGAGACATTGTGAGCATCGACTTCAGGTTGATAGCCCGCCAGGCCTGTGCATTCATAATGCATGGATGATGAGAATTCTCTACCGCGCGCATGGCAGATGGTTCGGTAGGGCACACAATGGAATGATGTCTTAGGGAGGGACAGAAGAACGGACCCATTGATTCACTATAGAGTGCGATCGATCGTATGAAGGAGCATCTACTTTACTACGAAAGAGAGTAGTAAAACACATGTTGGTCAACATTCTTTACAAAACACACAATTAATTATGAATTGTTTGCTTACTGAAGCCACGATCAAATCTTGAGGAGCGCCGCAGACGTGGACTCTGAGTTACTTTTATCAGCTGCAACGTTACGTAATGTAAGTGTACAATGGTTTGTTTAATTTTTTCACTCCGGCACGTCAGAATTCAGTCAGTGCCTCCGGGTTCCAACAGACATTTCCAGTTTAGCAGCTTAGCAGCTTTCTTAACGCTCTTGTGTTTAAATTACCAATGCCAGTGCTCGCCGTTAATCGCCTGTTAATCACCTGTTAATCACATTACGGCCCGTAGTAAACGGGTATGTGCCACACGTGTCTGGAAGAAAGGGTTTGACGATGTACGCGACATGATTTTCACGTTATTCATGTAATGACGAGACAGTCATATTCGTCAAGTACTATTGCCCTACTTTTGGTCTCCAACGACCTAAGGAGGCGATCACGAGAGCACCAAGACGTAGGCGGCTTGATAGATAGGTACGTAGATAGAAACGCTCAAAGTGCTTAGAGTTCGCTTAGAAATGCGTCGCATTTATTAATTATCATGTGCGCAATAGGGGCTAGCAGGTACAAGAGTTTTGATAATAGAATTGCAAAGGTACTGCAATGAACAGCATTTTACAAGTCTTGGGGCACATTATGCACGCGACACCTGTGTAGTCAACAAACGTGTACTTAATATGTATCACTGCTGTGTTATTGTTCAGGCACATCTATGCTGAAAACTGCAAAACGAGAACTCCCAATAGCCCTATTGACCATGGAAGCATGCCTGGCCTTTGCTGTATCAGCGCTGTGACCTGTGCTAAACAGCTTCGCTGGTCATCGACCTTCACAGAGTGGAATGGCTCACAAAACTTTTTCAGATATTACTAATGTTCCTAATTTGTGGTTGCGTATTCATTCCCTTCCTTGCTATTATTAGCATTTTTTGTTAACAAACCTGTCGGAGTAACTGGCCAATTGCGTTAGGTTAAATCAAACTTGCTGTGGAACAAGAGAGAGAGAGAGAAGGAATGTAGGAAAGGCAGGGAGGTTAACTAGACAATGCGTCCAGTTTGCTACCCTACACATGGGGAGGGGGAATAGGGGAGTAAAAGAGAGAGAGAGAAGGATAGACACATGTCACATCACACACACAGTGCCGAGTTTCACAGGCGGTCGCTCAATAGGGTTCTTTTCAAGTACCGCAGTAGGGCTCGTGTGGCTTTCTGGGCTGATATGCTGCGCGACCAGGCTCCTAAGATCTTTGCTTCATTAAAGGGACGGTCATCCAGTCTATCCAAGGCACACTGGAGAGTCCGGCGATCTTCATCAAATTGCGCACAGTGGCACAAGAGATGTTCAGTAGTCTCTATACAATTGCAGCTTTCGCACATGGATGAATCGGCCATGCCAATGCGATGGCTGAATGAGTTAGTAAACGCTACACCGATCCACAACCGGCACAGCATTGTAGCGTCACGTCGAGAAATCTTGGATGGCAGTTGTAGCTGGAGTAATGATTCAAGGTTCTTAGGGCGAGGATTGGAGTTAAGCGGAGAATTCCAGTGCGCAAGCGTGGTATTATGCGCGATGCGACGAAGTTCTCTAGCTGCATCTACTCTTGACAAACTGGTTCATTATGCTTAGGGGAAGTACAGAGCGAATGTGATGTATTATGTTGATGTTACCTACTAAGGTATTGCATGAACGAGTGCTATACGCCGATCTCTTTGCTTTGTAGAGAGGGGGCGAGAAGGCAGTGCGCCGGTGCATCTTGTAAGGACGGAATTCATTCTCTCATATTTTGCTTTTCTAGTGTCCTATATTTTCCCGGAATTTTCTTTAATATTTTGCAACGCGTTGATTGGTTCCTGTCTCATTGCGCATGCGTCGTATTTTTGTTCGAGTTGGTGGTTGCTGATTGAAATGAAAGTAATGTAAAGTTTATATGTTAGACCGACTCTTTCACTTCTCCTTCTTCGCAATTTTGTTCCGTGGTCAAACTTAATGAGCTTTTCCAAATTGGCGTGATAGAAGGAAGCGGTTTGTTGCTCGTTTCAGGAGAATCCAGTATTTCGAAACTTTTCGGCAGTTTCTGCGCCCATGCGCCACCCATTAAACGTGATAGTATAGTCCGTTGCAGTTAGTACCACTTAGTTGCGCTGTTCACCAGGGGTGATAGGACCCGGTATCGCGGATGAACTTTAGGAGAAGCCGAAGCGTATGTCTCAAATATCCAGTGACCTCGCGAAAACCAAATGTCACTTGGACTTGAGTTAGAGGACAACACCTTGCGTTTTGCTCCACTCAATAATACATTCTGCGTTGAATTGAGAAATGAATATCACAAAGGGCAGGAATATTGCACTATATGGCATCATATTCCTAAAATGCCAGCTCGCCGTTTAGCCTCTACAGAAGGTGTTGTGGAATTCGCCTGTTAGAGCGGCACTTGACATAAATATTTTCTGCCTTCCACGCAGGAGCTCCAGAAAAGCCGTCAGTTGGAGGAGTCTATGCGCAAGTTGGACGTCGAGATGAAACGAACCGACGAGCTACTCTACCAAATGATACCCAAAACAGTAGCTGACCAACTGCGAAGCGGAGAGACGTCTGTAAACACGTGCCAGGTGCGCAGCGTTTTTACATTTTCTGTTCACCTGACCGTTGCCCACGAAGGTTTTCAAGAGCCGACGCGCTGCTTGAAGAACTGTTCGACGTGCAGGGTCCACCGCGAAGTGTATATGTCTTCATATAGAGTTCTTCGTAGCCTTCGTTCACTTATTTCCCTTCCCCCAGTGCAGGGTAGAAATTGAGTGTAGAACTGAGCGTAGCGCTGTTGTTGAGTTCCAGCTTTGAAGAAGACAAGTCCACTTGTCGAAACGTCAGCTCGAGCACCCACCCACTGTTTACAGATTTTTTCATTTCCTATTCCATCAAGCATGTACGATGTAGCTAAGTAACAAATAATACTAAATAAAAAAAACCTGTGCGTGTGCATTCAAGCGGCACTGTAGTCAAATATATTTTGGTATCAATATGTAGATTTTAGTTCAGAATAGCCTGCTTACTAAAGCTGGCAAACTCATTTTTTGCTTACAAAACAAGAACAGCACCTCTAGAGTTCTTACTGCACTCTGCTCATATCTGCTACGTGATGTTGAATTTCGGCCAGTTGATACCTGTGCATTGAACTAATGAGTGCAGAGCGTAATATTAGTATACACGTTGAATGCCTTCATAGCAGCAAGTACGACATAAATGCAATCAACAGTTACTCATTGCGATGATGAACGGTGATCATGCAGTATTATAGAGCGGCTCACCTTGAGAAAAATGATGACTCGACGCAGGGGATAATGAAGAACTCCGATCTGTGCCTCATTCAGCACAATTTTCTTTTGTGACGCCCCCGTGTTGTAGTCGCTGTACTTTCAAGTTAGTTCAACTCTCGTCCGATCGTCATGCATTATTAAGACGACAGTCCTAAATGGCTCATTAGTCGAAAAATCAGGGCCCTTATTTACAAAAACGTCTCACGCTAAATGTTTTCGTCAGTGAATATTTCAGCCAATCACAATGCGGAGCCTATCATTAGTGAAGGCGCCTGACCAATGGGAAAACACAACTACGACAGAGAACTTTTGTGATTTCGGCCCCTGACTTCCGGCGTCGTCGTGAACACGATTCATACCGGAAGTCTCGTCAAGTGAACCCCAAAGACAATGATGTCAAATGATTAGAAGCCCAAAAAATGTGGAATTCAGAAGGAATCAACTTAAGTTCAAATGAATGAAGAGTGAAGAACGTACAATGAAGCGAGTCAAGAGTCAAGCGCCGTGCATTCAACCAAGTGAATTAAGAGCGATTCGAGCGAATTAAGAGTGCTTCTCAGAGCATAGGCTTTCGCCTGTTACGTCCTCAGCGTCAGCCAGAGGGACCCGGTGATTTTCTGATTAGCATTCTGCATAGTAAATAAGGTTTACTAATGTGTGCGAATGGAGCCTGTGAACACCACAACGCACAGCCAACGGGCTGTGTGACAGTTGTAATTTTTATACACTTTATAAGAGAAAGCTGAGACGGTCGTTCGGGAATATATAATTCAATAAATTGAGTTCAAAGGCTAGTAATCATCACTGCATCACAGTTGGTTATCCTTTCAGCAGGTGGCAACCGTAAATATGATGTACCAAAGGGGCAACTGGGCTGTCGAAAAAAAAGTCAATTGGAGCTACGTGGAGCATTTCCTCCGAAGCAAGGTATACAAACTCCACGTCGCGATTCACACTCCCGTCCCCTACCCCCTCCTCCTCCCTAGCTTCCCTTCTGAAGCACGTCGTGATGGCGCACTTATGGCGACCCCGTCCCTGACCGGCGCTCAGATGCCACGTCTGAAGTGGCTGCGCGCACCGGGAGAAGTCCGGCTGACGCGCGGCAGCTTTTAAAGCCCGCAAATTTGCGTCCCTTCGCCGCTCTCCTAAAGCGACCGCGTCAGACACTTGACGCTCCCAGTGCGCGACCTTGCCCGGGGATTTCAATATCGCGGCCAAGTCCAGGCGAGCAATTTTGCGTATGTATACCGTCCGGCACATCGCCGACTGAGCATGCTCGGTTCTGGGTATTTCTTATAGCGTCTTTCCACTCTTATAACGGATGCCTGGCCCCTGAAGTAGGCAGAGCTTGCTGAGTGGTAGGAACATGATGCAGGGCGTGTCTCTGGTTCGGGATATATTGCGGTCATTTGTGTATCTTTCTTTCACCTTATGCCAGCACGCTCAGCTAACGGCTGCTGGTTTAAATATAACCATTATAACTATGAATGTAATTTATCTATACATTTTTGAAACTTTAATTTGTTGTATTAGAGTAACACTAAAATTACTGTATCGTGTGTTCATTTTAACACTGCAAGTTCTTGTGATGCTTACGATATCAGGTACACTGGAGTGTTAATGATTTATGTAAATCGAAATATTGGAGGAGCTGACGGGTTTAGCGATTGCCAACTCGTTTCAGCAACAAGGCGTGAGTAGTTGTAATACCTACGGACTGCCTTGAGAGCCATTCAAGGTTGGTTTCGCAGAACGTTTTCTTCGAATAGCGCAGCTCAGAAGGAGTAAAGGACCATCAACTCATGTTTATTACTACATCTGTCTCCCGTTTGTTATGTACTTGATTCTTGTACGCTTTCTTAGTTGCACTAATGCTTGAAAACTATTCTTTCACCCCGCAATTGGCACATGTCTTAGGAAGTAAAAAAATAATGTTAACGCGTGGTTATTCATGGGACAGAAATAAATTCACACTGAACCCGACATTGAAAACATAAAGGAGACACGAATAAGTTACTATAAAATTGAATACAGCGCAAGTAAAATGGAACAATAATGTTCGTTTTAAACGAATAAATGGAGAAACCTTAACAAAGAACCGTAGCGAGTTGGCGAAGTGCATGCATAAAATGCTAGTTAATCTGGCATTTTAAACATGGACTCTGCGAGGTATAGCAGGAAGAAAAAATTGGCCGCGTATCTGCGTGCTTCGCTGCAAATGTCGTGTAAAGACGATAGAAGAGGCGCTGTGTGAGATATGGACGCCATCTGGCAATACGTCGGGAAACATGAGTGCTGTGTTGCGTGCTGGTAGTCCCGGCGCAGCAGCAGGCGAAGACCGGCGGTGACCAACGCGACCGGCGGGGACGCCAGCCAGCCCGAAAACGCGGTTTGGCGCGAAGCGCTGAAGCAGAGAAACGTCCGCACTCAACTAGTACTCTCCACACACTCTTTTATTTACACGTCGCCTGGGTAAAACAGGAACGCCAGAGCGGCGCCCACAACCGGCAGCCTGAAGGCCGCCCACAACGCTGCTTTTTCATTTTTTAAATATTTTTTTTCACCTTCTTGGCCTTCTCAAAACTAAAGTTTTTCAACACCAACCCATGGCATTCGTACAGTGCAATACAGAACCGAAACCGAAACACAACAATGAGCTCGTGCGAAGGGCACGGAGGAAGGCAAATTTCAGCGCAGTCGCATTTTCAGCTTTGTTGAAACAGCGCTCACTAGACGACGACGAAGTAAAAGAAGGCACACGACAGGCAGCGCCTGTCCTGTGCCTTCTTTTACTTCGTCGTCGTCTAGTGAGCGCTGTTTCAACAAAGATGAACGCATACCAACTCGCTCAAGCTTGCATTCTTATGCATTTTCAGCGCAGCTTAAGAAACTAGGGTCCTTAAAATTACGTATGTATGCATCTTCTATTAAAGGAACACGCCACCTAATACTTACCTAGTGATGTTGCACCTCAGATATGCATGATATTTAATTTTTGATCGACAACGTTCACAAGTATGAACAGCCGTACCAGTTCAAGACGGCTGGCCCTTGGGCAAGTGGTTCAACTTTGGCCGAGTGGCTGAATCGAGGGACGTGCCGACAAACAGAAAGACAGACAGACAGAAAGACAGACCAAAATTTCTGCGTTTAAGTTCCCCAAGAAAGACTATCGTCTTTAAAAGCACTCCCCCTGAGCTAGGTCGTCGTAGCCTATGCTTAATGTTCTGTCGGTTTCATTCGTGCTGCGCTTTAAAGTTTTACTTAGTAACTTCAAGAGAGGTTCAAATAAGGCCATTGGGACTAGGTTTTCCTCTGCCAGAATGTGATAACTTTTGAGCTCAAATCCACAGGGCATGCCTGGTAATTAGTGCGCATCGGGAACATTACGCGACCCAGCGTTGCGGAGTGTTGCTCGTGTGCTCGTGCCCTGCGAAGGCAGGCAACAGACAAAGCTGCCGCAGTTCGTAGCTTGTACATTAAATGCGATGGAAGGCATGCAAGTGCTAATGGACTAAGCGAATTATAAAAATATTTTCGGAAAAAAAGAGACATTACGAAAATCTCTTCGGAGAAGTCGCGCGTCTGCTACGTGGCAAAATTCAGTGCATAGAATGCTTCCCGAGACTTGGTGGGGAAATGGGGGGAGGAAAGGGGATGTATTGCAAGGTGTGCTGGTCGTGAATTTATCGGCCTGCTGGGCACCGTCGCACGCTTAGCCTTTAGTGGTTTAGTTCCGACGGGTCCACGGCAATTAGAAGTAAAGAATTTTTATTGCCCTTAGCTCGTGACATACGGCATGCACAGAGAAGGTTGTATGGTGAGGATGCTTTAGCGAATGCTTCAGCAGCAACCATGGGATTAATAGTACTCCTGGGGAGAGGGACAAGAAAACTTCCTTTCATATTGTGCCGATGTCATGCGTTCAGCTCAGCATTACTTTAAGAGGAATGGAGCTAAGTGTTCACCAGGTTGTTCACGCCTAAAGAGAAGATTTTTTAAGGGATTTTTTCCTAGTGCGCAATTGGTGAAACATACACTCGCATACAAATGCAATTTAAGATTTCTGTTGTATGCACCGACCATTGGTAGCGCATAGGAGCACCAGATGAAAGGCGATCAAGTTTCCCGGAGAGTTGCAGTCTATCACATTTCGTTACGCTACTGCCTTTATAAAAGCCAGCCGATGCATCGCGCTCTTGGGGATAAAGGGCCCGGATAGAAGCACATGCAAAGAGGGACTTATGTTTCAGCCTCACTGTGGCATTTTGTGATATCAGCTACGCGCATATGAGGGCTTGATATATACGTAGATTATCTTAAAGTGCTAGCTGCACCTCTGGTATGCGCTGACAGAAAAAGTGCAGCACTTCTCAAATACTCGTTAACGTCTTTCACCACACTTTTCGAGTTGAGTAGGAGCACTTCAGAAGCCACCTACCATCCGCAATTCTTGTCAAATGGAAGTAGGTTGATGACAAAGGGCCCTATGTCGTGCGTAACTACAGGCAGTGTGATTAACACTGCATGACCGCTTCACGTTGCCAAAGCGTTCGAATCTTGTCTTGGCTAGTGCATTTCCTCTAGGGGGTATACAACTTTCTACTGTATTGGCCTGGTCTTTAAAGCAAGCACAAACGCTGATTAGGAGAGTAGCATGGCTCGCGTTGTTTCAAGGAACCATTAATCTTTCTGGGTTCTCTCTGAAGCTCCTGTCTGGGTAAACGCGGTTTCAATTAAGGTTGGAGATGTAGCATCGTCTCTTACTCTAATTACTGCTGGAGGGAGAAACTGAGCTACTTGTGCTGTGGCTTCTGGCGAAGTCAACGATGGTCTTCCATTGTATGTTCTCCAAAAAATAGAGGAACTAAGAAATAGCACTTTCTAAGCGGCTTCCCGTGTGCCCGAAACCTGAAACTCGTTTGAGTGCTGTATTTTCTTCTTTCCTTCACGCGTTGTGTTTAGCATCCCCTTACATTGCGTTATCGTATTTCTAAACCGCATTTGGTCGGTGCAGGACGACTGCCGGAAGTGCTGCGCAGTATTGTTGTTTGTAAGCGGCATTGGTTCGTATTTTCAATATGTAGACCGAAATAAGTAGCAAATGCGCTGACGTCAGATCTAGTGTCCAACGAAGCACTACAGAGATGGCGTTCTCAGTCGGCATAGGGAAACCTAATTACGATTCTAGGCGGAAGTGCGCTATCACAGTTAGGTCAGACTGCGGGTGTGTAGTGTATGCTCTCGCAGTTTATGCGTAACTTGACATTTCCGGATAGACGTAAACTTGACACGGGTTTCTTTTGAAAGAATGTGTGGATGTCCAAGGTCCAGCATTGTTACGAAAAAGCGTCAACGCATGTCAGCGCACTCAGGATATTATAGCCATCTGTGGATGGTTATGACCAAACACAGGACTTACTTGCTTTTTGCGCTCTTCGCAGTACTTCGCGTCGGTCACCATTCTGTTCAGCGACGTGGTGTCGTTCACGGAGATCTGCAGCCGAATCACGCCCATGGAGGTTGTCTCAATGCTGAACTCCATGTACTCGCTATTCGACGAGCTCACTGAGAAGCATGGAGTCTACAAGGTGAGCCACACAAAATGGTTTCCGTTCAGTGACAAAAAGCTTGGAAACGAAGTAATATATGACTATACGGCTGTGTGGCTGTGATAGCGTGCCTATATTATTCCGAAATACGTCCGCCTGTCCTCCCTCTCATCTTCCAGTACCCTTTCTCTTTTCCGAGTGTCGTGTAGGCGATCGGGCTCAGCTTGGTTAACTTTCTTGGCAATCCTTGGTGACTTCTCGCTTTCATGCAGCAATAGTAATGTCATAATGCAAAACAACGTAGCCAAGTGTTAGTCAACATGTATAACAGTAGCGTTTAAGATACAGCCTCGTATAGGCTGTGTTCATATAAGAACGTCGGTGAATATCCGCGGATGCGCTTAAATTCCGCTGAAAAAAAATTTTTTTTGCAGTTCGAGTCCCCAGGGCCGCGAAACCATCGTTAGATTTGCGAAAAAAAGTTTGCCTTAGTAAAAAAAAAAATTACGAATTCTCCACTCAGCAGAATCACTTTTTGCGAATTGCGCGAACATGGGATTTTGACGAGATCCTACAATATAAACGTAGTAGCTGTGAGTCTCAAAATTGTTCTTGGCATGCTACGAGTAACGTATGTTTACCAAATATTGTTATCTTCCAGTTTTGTTGCCCGTATTTTATGAAAAAAATTGCAAATACGGCACTTGCTCAATAACGCTCTAGATTCAGTATTCTTTCTTCGCGTCTGTAATACTCAAAATTTCCACATTTTCCCAGAGTTTTGCCACACATAAGCTTGATAATTGTGCTAAATATGATTCCCGTGGATGGTGTCAAACGCAAACCAAAAATGCATAAATGAAGGCATATCTATAAAAATGCAATACTTTGAAATGCAATTAAAAAAAGCCATCTTCGATTTTCTTTGATCTACCCAGCATTAAAGCCTAGTTCGCGCTCTAGCTGAATCTGTAAAAACATGTAATATTTTGGGAGGTCGGAGTTACGACGCCGCTAAATTGCCCAAATTGACGTTCCCGTGCAATCACTTATATGTGCGATCATGTAGCTATCGTTGCCATTGTCGTGATGTTTAGGTCTTAAGTATGTTCTCTCGTGTGAACGAAACATCAAAGTGACAGAAAAAAGGACGAAGCGTTGGTTTAAAGCGCAAACTTGTACATATGCGTGTTTGTTGGATAATCAGTGTACGTGAGCTGATCGTTCCCTGCGAGCTCTGTACTGTTCTCTTGTAATTTGCTTATTGTGGACGGATTAAGGTATATAGCGCCTCATCCACGCATTTTCTGCACAAAAAAGCCTAATGTCTACGATAAAATAACTAAGAACGAGTAAAAAAATCACTCCGAAATCCAGTAGCAAGCCATTTTTGGGAACTGTGCCAAGACAACACAGTCAACTAGGCCTACCCACCGGCAGCGCATACTTCATTCACCATAGTTCACCGTAAACTATGACGTTCACAGGCACACATTTATCTGCAAGCTGCATCCAGAATATGCGGTATAGATCGTCGATTCATTGGTAACTGCCCATGACGGCTCATCACAGACACTTCGTGTACGCGAACGAGCCTCAGTGTCTCCCGTATTCGTTGTGTAATAACGGCTGCTGCAGTATTTTTGCGATTATCGAGAGTAAAGTCTTCCTTGTAGATGAGCTCTTGTTCATATGCCTCAACAGGTGGAAACCATCGGCGACGCGTACATGGTGGTGTCCGGTGCCCCGGAGCCGGAGCCCAACCATTCGGAGAAGGTTTGCGAGATGGGGCTCGCCATGGTGAAAGTGATAGGTGACCTGAAGGACCCCTCGACAGGAAAGAGCCTCAAGATACGCGTCGGTACGTGACAATTTAACAGCACGTTCAGATGTGACCTTTATTTTAGGAAAGACGCGTGAAATTTATTTGAACGAATACACAGCGTTTAAGGAAATACATACACAGAGTGCAAAGAACGAGGACGGGCGCTTACTGTCAACAGTGGATTTGCTGGGCGTTTAACACGTATAAAGGCCAAGAAAAATAGAGAAGGAAACAAGGGCAGACATTGGATTTACTCTGTTCCCTGTCAGCGCCCATCCTCGTTTTTTGCCCTTTGTGTAGTGTTCCTTTAAGCGCTGGATCCTTACGAAGTGGATCCTTACCAACGAGCTCGCCTCAACACCCTCTTAAGTCACATGAAAATTCGCCATCAGCGTCATCATCATAAGCATATGCGTGTGCAGGGCTCCCCATCAGGGGGGGGGGGACAAAGGTTCATCACAGCGGCCCCCCCCCCTCACCCTGCTCTACTAAGTGAATGTATGGGCCAGATTTCGCCCCACCCCTACTAGGTACCGATTGTCTCTGGCTTGCGCGAGGAAACAGGATAAGCGGAAATAATTACACGCTTTGGTGATCATTGAGGCTATAATGAATATCAATATATTCATTATAGGCAGCAGTGCTATTAAAAGAAATTTCAATTATTCAATACCTAGCGCATATCACTTATATTCGTTGGCTGTCTTTATAGATTCGAGCCATGCCAGGCATCGTTCATAGAAATCATAAAGACAGCCGTTCTCTTTTGCGCGTGCTGAGATACTTGGCAGAAGCGGCAACAAAATGGCTTTTGAGCTCTTGGAGGCACGCTTCATTAAAAGGAAGGTACATGTGTGTGAGTGATTACCAGTCACGCTCTACAATACTAAGATGTACTTAATTGCAGCAGACTTCGGAGGCACAGATAAACCTGCAGTGCTACGTCACATCCCTTGCGCTGCGCTTGTGCTCTAATGGCACTGCGCCCCAGCGTTATTTTTCAACAAAATCGGTAGGGACGTTCTGTGTGTCCGTGTGTTTCTCGCTGAATTTGTTGTTATAGCGCCTAAAAGTCATTCCTAGAGCGGTATTTTAAAACCAGATTTTCACTGGCGACAAAAGCTGCAATGACACATAAATTTTGCTGGCATAATATGTTTCATAAAATGTCGTCAGTGTGAGAAATATATGGAACCTTAAGTATTAATCAAAGCACACGCTTTTACAACATAAAAAACGTGTTGATATTTTAATTGGTAGTTGTACCTTAAATCAGCCATCCGTAATTATTAATTGGTGAGAAACAATGTTGTAAATAAGGATATGGACACTTGTAGACCGCTCAATATAAACAGGGTATCACGCCAAGCGTTTTAGACAACAGTCTAGTTATGTGATTTACGTAGTTGTCCCATGCCACGTGTTCACCAAAGTAGGCTCCCAAGTTTTTATTCACGGTAAGAGAAATGGGAGAAAGCAAGGACCATTAAATTATGTTTAACGAATGGTGAGCCAGAACAATGTTGCAGGACAATTTAGTGTATCTTTTTGCTAGCATGGAAGTTTTTATTGGCATTCAGTAGTTGCTAGCTTGTCGGTGAATGCAGATGACAATGTCCTCAGAATTCGTCCTCCCGTAGCTGCCGAGTGCATGCTGTGATTCGATCTCATGTGCGAAAAGATCCTCAGCTGCTAAACTTTTTCGAGTCACCTTGTACATGGACTTACAGTAATAAGGGAAGAAACTACTATGCGGCTCTTTATTCTTATTCAAATATTTCCCGCTTCGTCTTGAGGCAATACAGCAAAGGGGTTGCAAATTTGAAAAGAAAAACGTCTTCACTCACATTGCACATTTGCGCAGACGTCAGACTATTCCACCGTTCAATAGTTTTCAGAAAAAACGACTGTGCATATAGGTTCGTCTTCAATTACTTCAAGACCCAAAACGGCAGCACAAATGCACATGATGAAGAGTGGAGTGGCAGGGCCAGTTTCCAGACCGCGGAAATGGTTCAATAAGTGAACCACTAACTTTATCTTTTTGTTGCATGCTCCGCTATTTTTCTCGATTGTAACCAAATAAATAGTGTGGAAGGTGGTTACCGAAAATGCTTAACGACCATAGATGCAAGACAGATAGAGAAGAAGACAAAGATGTTCAAGAGCATTGGCTGTGTTAGGCCAGTTCTCAATTTTTTTTACATTTGTCCCAATGTGACAGTTTCTTTTCAATTTTTTGTGCTTTGTACTCAACCCGTGACGACCTGGAGGTCCCCGTCCACCCGGAGAAGCGCGTTAAGCGGACGTCTAGGCGCTCTGCGCCGTACCGATCACGGCACGGAACATCACCGCCAGATGCACTTGATGCAACATATATGGCAGTGGTGGCAACTACTACTCCTGCAGCCTCTCTAGAAGGAACTACAGACCATGGCCCTGCAAGCAAGAAGCTGCGCGACGAAGAAGGCAGCTCCGATCCTTCGGACGAAAATGCAGAGGATATAGACCAGGCATCTTTCGCGGTTGTGTCCTACAAGAAAAAAAAAAGAGGTACTGGTGTTCCTGTCGGCTTCCGACCAACCATGGAAGGAGGCCGCTTATGGAAAGTCAGCCCTAACATTTTGACATCAGCGGTTGTAACGTCGGCTCAAGAGAAAGTTTTTAACCATCGCCTCAACAAAGATGGAAGCCTGATGGTTACAGTGTCAACACTGCCCGCCGCCAACCGTTTGCTAACGGTGACTGAACTGGCTGGCGCACCTGTGGAAGCCTGAGTTCCGTTCTCATACACGGCGAGAGTGTGAACATTACAAGATGTTCCTCAGAGTTACTCAAATGAGTTACCCACTTTCGGCAATGGTTATGGTCGGCTGCAGACTGGGAAGCTAACAAGTCAGGCAAAGTTTTACTTGAACGCAGCAATAACGTAATTATGTAATAAAATTTATCCTACGATTCTACAGCGACGACTGTCATCCGTGTGTCATGACCAGGCACTGTAGGCTACCTGCGGTGCGGGCTGCCTATTCCACGCTTGCACGCCCCGTGCTCCAGCATTGCAGTGGAGGCTGTCGCTCAGCAGCAACATCACATCAATCTGTGATGATTTTGTTTTGTTTTGTCTGGCCTGAAATTTAAGTAATCGGCGACGCAAATATAGGCGGTAACCAGTAAACGTTTTATAGTCCGATCAAATGCTTTCCTCTCTCAGGAAATTCAGTTCACTTCTTTAAAACATGTAGCATCGCCACTGCTCTATATCCAAGCTACTGTGAGTTGAGTGCATAGAAGTGTCCAGTATTTTAGTTTTGCCTATCCAGGACAGCTAAAATGGATTCCCACTTTAGTCTCTGATTCGCCTGCTTCACTTGGCTTATCATAAGGTAGCCTGCAGCGATCGTGGCGACTTGTAACAAGGCAGCGGACTCGAGGAGATTGAGAAGCCCAGCTTTCAAGTTTGACCCGTTACTTGATGTACCTCACCAGGGAGATGATCAGCGTCCACGGTTTTCTGGACTAGGCTGCCCACCTGCAAAGGATTGTGTCTGTTCCTAATGTTGTTTATTTCTCCCTCTATCTCTTTGTCAGCAACGATGAGTTCACAGAGAGTTGTACACGCGCAAAAACAGCTGAACATCGTTATACTACAAATGAAAGTATCTATTATGCACATAGGAATCCATTTCGCCGCTCCTATAAGCAGCCGCTGCCAATGTGAGAGGCGGGCAGTCTTCTTAAATTACTCAGAAAGAGCCGCTGTCTGGCTATTCCAAAAAATGAGTTATTGTTCAGCACGGCGATGTGCTGCTTATTATGCACACTTTATTTTAATGCCGCGAGGTTTCGCAGACTTGTGACGTCGCGAACAAGGAGGCGATTTTACGGCACATTGAAAATTTTTGACGAATAGCGAAGAACCAATGAAAAACAATACGCCGTATTGGAAATACTTCATTATTATTTATTTTTTACGCAGTCTTGCGCAAGTGGCAATTACGCGGTGGATCACTTATGCGTCATGTTGTTGCGTCGTTTTACGATCACGTGCTGTGAGCATGACCCCGAAAATTTTGACCAATCATTAACGTTACAGTCGCCCACATTTTTTTCAAGAGAAATTTCGGCTTACACAGTTTACGTAGGCTGTTTACTTGAAGGAACCGGAGGGGACGAGTAAAGGGCCCCTTCACCGCTTTTCCGTCCGCCCCCCCCCCCCTCCCCCCAACCAAGCTGGGAAATGTAGGAGCACAAGGAACGAAATGTAGTATATAAATTCGTAGTCATTTATAATCTTATAACTGTACACAACCCGCTCAATGTGATTTTCTTAAGTATTAATCGACTGAACTTGAGCTTCTCCTTTAGAAAGACTTTATATTAGAGGGCTCTAACAGTAAATAAATTGGCACTCGGATTATCCTGAAGACTTCTGAAGTACCTCGCTTTGTCAGCCACATGTTTTGTTTAATAAGTGAGAATTTAAGATATTAGAGTCATAGCAAGTTCTTTATACTCATCGTATTCGCAACGCGAATCTGAGACTGTGAAGTTTGCAGATGTGATGCTCAGATGAGGAACAGGTTAAATGTGGCTGCAGTTCTTAAACTTCACGGTAATAGTTCCAAAATTTCCTTAAACACTGCTGCGTTGTCGCGGTATAGGGCGGCCCAGCCTGCACAATCTGTTTGTGCAGATTCTTCCCTGATTTAAAGCAAACTGTTTTGAAAAGCAAGTCATCTGATCAGCTCTATGAATATAAAAAACATCACCCTAAATCAAATGTGTATATATATATATATATATATATATATATATATATATATATATATATATATATATATATATATATATATATATATATATATATATATATATATATATATATATATATATATATATATATATATATTTATATATATATATATATATATATATATATATATAGGCAAGGGAACTAATTCCGCGACCAAGGACGATGAACTACGCACTACAATGACCCATTGCCTAAGAGAATGCACGCATGTTTCAGCTAAAAATGACAAATTTCCGTGAAATTACGAGCGTTTTCAAGGAATGTGTGCTATTCACAGGCGAGATGAAAGGAAAGTTTTGAACACCTTCGAGCCTGCCGACGGACACAGCGTCATATCCAACGCTACCTGGGTAAACGTAGCTGGCAAAAATGCTGGCGAAACGTAGCTGGCAAACCTGTCGCCAAAATATGGCTGTTCTTTAGAGGTATGCGCACGCCACTTTAACAGCTTCGCCCTTTCGCCGCACTCTCTCTGCATGACCGAACATCTCCCAAAGAACTCCCAGGAAGATACTGCACACTCCTATGAGCAACTTCAATGTCTTGGACCTCCTTCGCAGATAATCAGTCTCAGTCTAGTGATTCACGGGCGGCAGTTCCAGCATTGGACTTGCCTTTCAAAGTTGAAGAACTGAACACTGCTATCGGTAAATCAAACAGGCACACATCGACCATTCATAACGAAATAACCCATAAAGCCATCGCAAAGCTACCCCACACTTCCCGTCTCCGACTCCAAGAATATTATAAATCTTCGTGGATGTCTGGTGATGTCCCCGGAGAATGGAAGCTGACGAAAATTGTGCCTATTTGAAAACCTCGTAAACAGCCAACAAGCTACGCCTCTTTCCGGCCCGTCGCCCTACTGAGTTGCGTTGGCAAGCTCATGGAGCGGATCATTCACAAACGACTGGCATGGTTCCTAGTAAAGCCGCAATGAACTCTTCGCTGGGGACCTCTTCGCTTCGCACATCCCGATAGCTGTTTTCCTTGACATCAAATCAGCTTTTGACTCAGTCTTTCACCATGCCATTCTCGCAGCCATGGACATTCTTTGTCTCGCAGGAAAGTTATACAAATAACTTGAGAGCTATTTAAAAAAGTGGAAAATATATACGAGCGCTCCAAACGGCACCACACAGTTCTATGCAGTAGAGAAGGGCGTACCCCACGGGGCTCTACCCAGTTCGCTCCTTTTCAACCTTACCTCTATGCACGAAACCACGACATTGCCGCGAGGAGTACATGTCACGATTTACGCCGATGGCGTCTGAATCTGGAGCGCTTCAAGTTAGTGTTACATCACCAAGCAACGACATCAAACAGTTTCACTGAACCTCTCCACGGATTGGGCTCCCCAAGGTCTGCACCTTTCACCACAAAATATTACAGCCATCGCTTTCACAAGAAAGAAAATGAGCAAGTATCCTGTTCCTCTCGGTGGACGGCCTCTGACCTATGTACGGTCTCAGCGAATTCTGCGAATAGTCGTCGACAGAAATCTTTCCTGGTCTCCTTAGGTGAAGAAACTTCGAGCGAGAATAGCAGCAGCGTCGCAACTCTTCATATTCATAGCGGGAAAATGAATGCGATGTACATGCCGCTCAACTGTACTGCTTGAGAAACCATATATTGAAGGAACCTTGCGCTATTGCCTACCGGTGCTTCACCAGTTATCGCCAGCAAACACGAGAACTCTAGAAGCCACACGAGACAGCTGCCTACCAATATGTCTAGGTCTCCCGAAGAACTCATCGGCCTCGGGAACTGTAGCGAAATCAAGATGTCTCCATCTAGATGTCATCTCTACCCAAGACACTATGAGCACTCATCTTCGACGTCTCCTACAAGGGAAGAAATATTTTCTGTACCGCGCACATCAAACCGACATAAATTCTGCATTCGGCCTAGCTGTGCGAATGCTGCAACTTACTCCTATTAGTCAGCCACAGAAAGCAATTCCTGCAACATCTCCTTCTTGGACACTCTCGCCTCTAAATATAAAACAATTTGTACATGGCATCGATGGAGCAAAGGAATGCATCTCACAGACCGCACAGCTGCAGACTACGCTCATCTACTTAGGCGATCACTATGCTCAGCACTCTCATATTTACACTGACTCCTCAACGACTCAAAATACATCCTTCCATGACATTCATGCCCTCTCTACAAAACAAATGCTCTTCTATCGGCTACAGCGGAGGACATCATCAACGACAGCAGAACTTCATAGCATGAAAGAAGCTGTCCTCTATATCTTGCGCCATACGCCTGACCGATGGGTAATCTTCACCGACTCCAAGGGAGCACTACAGATATTGTTCAACTTCTTAAAGGAAACAAATTTTCATCCCGTTTCATTCGACATAACATATTTACACCACTTGGCTAGTACCTCAGGCCACTTTATCACATTTCAGTAAACATCGGCTCCTTGCGGTATTCTGGACAACGAAAAAGCACATGAAGCGGCATGCGAAGATCTTCAAGACAGAAATTATAGGTTACCTTATTTCACCAAATCTGATGTTTCCCAGCTTGCTAAACGACTTGCTTCTGAAGAAAAGAAGCGGCTCTGGAACCTTCCAACACATCCTTATGCATTTCTGCACTCAATCGACCCATATCTCAGAACATGACTCCCATCCGGAACTCCTCGAAATCTGGAAACTCTGTACCATCGTCTTCGCCTAAACGCTGCCTGTGGAAACAGCTTACGGTACCGCTTCGGCCAAGCGGCAAGCCCATACTGCAAAAACTGCGACTCCATCAAAACTGGGGAACATATTTTATTTCAGTGTCGAGCGTATGCCGATGAGCGTGCGCTCTATGAACATTACATTAATTCGGTAACCCAGAGAACTATATCATTTGACTGTGTCTTGATTCCTTTAACCTGCCTCACGCAACAGAGGCGTGTGATGAAACTTCTATTCACATATTTAGACAGTATCGGTCAGCTCGAGAAATGCTAGTTGCACCTTGAAACTCCGCAATGAGAGACTCTGCCAGCGCACGTCCCTGCCCAGGAGACAAAAAACTCGGTTTGTTTTTATTTATTTTCATTCTATTTTAACACTTTATGTCATTTTTTTCTCTCTCTTTCATTGTCTTTCAGTCCCCAATCCGCTTCCCCTCGCAGAGTAGGAAGACAGCGATTTGCATACGCCGGCTATATAAATTCTCTGCTTTTTAGTAAAGAGTTCTCTCTCTCTCTCTCGCAGAGAGGCAAGAACGTGAAGCGGACGACAGTTTTTGATCCACTACCATTAAAACATACTGGTCGATTCCACGAAAGATCGAAAAAGGGTGTATATTTGATGTTTCCGATTTTCCTTATAATTTTGTATGTTGTGCACATATGACTGCACAGCACGAAATCGCAGTTCGTTTTCAAATAAAAATTTTTTTCAACACAGGAAAATTCGACAAGTGTCGCCGGTTGACGACGACCATTTTACGAAGAGTGCGTTTTCGTAAATTCACAATCATGCTGGCAGCCACTGAAGCTATATATTACAAATATCTTTCTCTTTGGCGGAAGTAGAAGTAAAGAGGAAATAGATCTTATCATTTCATGGAATTCTGAGTAAATTATGTATTTTTAAAAATTCACGAAAAACGCTGCGTTTTTGAAAATCAGTCAAATTTGGGACGCTATGGCTACTTCTGTGAACATCTTAGCTTGTTCATATTTGCAGTATGAATAGGCCTTTATGTGAATAATGAACCTCTGCATTTGTATTTCTCTAATAATTTTCAAAGTAGAAAATTTTCATGCTCGAAACACCAAAAAGAGAAAAGTGCTCCTCCATTCAAAAATCTATAATAAAAAAAACCCAATCTCAATTTTGTTCAAAGTCCCCCAAAATGTTCTCAAAGGACTGCAGAGTGATATTATGAAAAAACATGTTGCATCATTTTTATTACAACAAAAGCAGAAAATGTCAAACATTGTGTTTCCAGAGCATGGTGGCTACTGCGCAAAGGACATCTCTAGTAACAAGAAAATACAGTAACACGTCTTTTTTCTTTTCTGAGCTTCGCTAAACAACAGTAATGATCTATGGTCGGAAATTGGGAACTGTTTTGTAAAGAAAAAGACCGTTCCAATTAAATGCATTCGCGTGGTTTGCGACTTCACGCCAGTGTTAGACATCCCTCAGTCCACAGTATGCACTTTCAGTTGTAGCCTCCTTTTCTTTCATCTATTTCAGTTGAGTATAATTCATATCTTGAGTGCTAAAGAACGCATTCCCTCCATGCGTCTCTTATGATGATGTACTGTGCCAGAATTGAGAGATTGGTATAAAAGCCAAGGTCTCTTCATGAATGGAGATGAATTTCTGGAGAGTGGTCGCCAAGAGGTGTGGTTTTTGTTGGCCCAAATGTGTACGTTGTCAAGCCTTATGTGATCAATGCAGAGTTTAAAAAGAATCGATTACGTGAAGATTGGTGGCAGCAGTTCTGGCCACGGACAAAACACGTTTTGTTTGCATTGCATCTGCTTTGTTTTGCGTATCCTTCTTTCTCTTGAAGGAGTGCTGGCAGATCTGGTTTTCCTCTTGAATTGAGCGCGCATCCTGCTTTATGACCCTCCGCAAAAGAGTCTCGATCCGATATCTTCTACGTAACGAAAATTCTGCTGCAGCGGAATTTTCTTTTTGTGCACCACGAGGCAGTCCGTACAAAATCTCGGCCATGGCTATAACGCCTACCCATAGCCACCTTCAGAGCGTAGGATAGTGATCGCATCAAAGTGAAGCACAATTTGGATGCTTAACTTCTATCTCAGGTGGTGTTTGGCTGACTGGCACAGCCGTACTCGTTGCTGTCGTCTGCTCAGGCGGGCGTCCATCGCGCCGCCCTTTGCACCTGTCCGCCTAACGCATGCTACTCCGTTTACACGAGTGCTTGTAGCGCGGGCCACTCGATCCGCCACACGATCCGCACGGTGCGGATCCAGAGACCGGGCGGGAGAGCGACGAGCGGTGAAAAATGTATCGTGTAACCAACGCAATCGACACCCCAGCTTTTTCTCGTGCATAGCGACAAAGCCTGGCAAACAATGTGTGGCTGCTGTGCTTAGGTTACACTGCGGTACTCGCCGTTCACCACTGCCGCCATTTGCGATTCCTCACATTCTTACGATGCATGATCGACTCAGCTACACATATTTCGCGTTTAGCTTCGTTACTTTTATATAAGCGCATTTACTAAAAAAAATTATCCAGAGGAATGAAAATGTCCGTGCTGCCCGTCGACGAGGAATGTAAGTGGTGTCTCAAATGCATTTAATTGGAACGATCTTTTTTTTCTTTACAAAACAGTTCCCACTTTCCAACAATAGATCATTACTGCTGTTTAGCGTAGCTCAGATAAGAAAAAAGACGTGTTACTATATTTTCTTGTTACTAGAGATGTCCTTTACGCAGTGGCCACCACGCTCTGGAAACACAATGTTTGACATTTTCTGCTTTTGTTCTAATAAAAATGATGCAACATGTTTTTTCATAATATCATTCTGCAGTCCTTTGAGAACATTTTGGGGGACTTTGAACAAAATTGAGATTGTGTTTTTTTTATTATAGATTTTTGAATGGAGGAGCACTTTTCTCTTTTTGGTGTTTCGAGCATGAAAATTTACTACTTTGAAAATTATTAGAGAAATACAAATGCAGAGGTTCATTATTCACATAAAGGCCTATTCATATTGCAAATATGAACAAGCTAAGATGTTAACAGAAGTAGTCATAGCGTCCCAAATTTGACTGATTTCAAAAACGTAGCGTTTTCCGTGAATTTTTAAAAATACATAATTTACTCAGAATTCCATGAAATGATAAGATCTATTTCCTCTTTACTTCTACTTCCGCCAAAAAGAAAGATATTTGTAATATATAGCTTCAGTGGCTGCCAGCATGATTGCGAAGTTACGAAAACGCATTCTTCGTAAAATGGTCGTCGTCAACCGGCGACACTTGTCGAATTTTGCTGCGTTGAAAAAAATTTCTATTTGAAAACGAACTGCGATTTCGTGCTGTGCAATCATATGTGCACAACATACAAAATTATCAGGAAAATCGGAAACATCAAATATACACCCTTTTTCGATCTTTCGTGGAATCGACCTACTTTTTTTCCCATGTTGCTACAGATCACGAGTTGTTGATATACTCCACTAACAGCAAAACAACAAGAAATGTTGAATATAGTGGCGCCTTTCCTCCTCACCGATACGTAAAAAAGAGATAGAATGACCAGCGTTGTCAACTGGTTCAATTATCGCGCGGCGAACAATACTGATGAATTAGAAAGATAGTGCAGTGTTAAGAAATGTGTTCAGTAGGTAACGCAATTAGGAGCAGAAATGAAGAGGGTTTGTGCGAAACTAAAACAGCCATAAAATTATGTACTAACAAAAATATTCTTTTTACAGAAAAGTGGCCATTTCTTTATGAATATCCGCCGCACATTTATTTGAAAGAGCGTTAATTATGACGAACATAAAATTTTGATTCCGCAGATTATTGTTATCTCTGACGGGGCTCTTAGACATTTTCAGAAATAACCTTGTAGAAGCTCTTTGTATAAGCTATGTCGTAGTGAACCACACACGTACGTTTTCTTTTTTTGGTATGAGTTTGGAGGATTCGAGCACGTATAGTAAGCTGCGAAAAAATGTCATTATTATTGAAGTTAGAGCATCACAGTATAGTCACACGTCGTTGTCCTACTGCTCTGTGTACATCTTGACTGCAATATTAAAAAGAAAAAAAAAGACATTCAGCATTGAACAACGAATTCCCGGCGGCTCTTTCGCGCTGTAATTAGCAGAAAGAACATACGTTGTCGATAAATAAATTATACGATGTACGTGGTGGAAGACGAGGACGCAGACGAAGACGCATGTGGAAGACGAGGACGCAGACCAAGGATGTGACGACATGAGCGCTGACTCTCAACTAAAGTTTATTGAAAGGAAGGACACGAATAAATACATACAGAGGCCAACCCGCTATCGACCGAGCAAGTGCGCGTGTGCATCAGAGTCATCCAGGTGATAACCAAATTACTCAGCGCACGTGGAACACCAAAGTGCGTCAAAAATCTTATATACAAAACAAGAGACACTTACAAACAAACGTGTGACGCCACCTAATCCGGCGCCAGTCAAGACAAGTTTCGATTAAGAAATTGCACCTCCTTTTCGCTAAGGGCAACCGACGGATGGCTTATACACCTTTCACCTTCTCTGCCTATGACCAAGGTCTCCATAACCTCCCTCGTGTTCTGATGGTTATGGCGGAACAAACAATCTGTTTTCCCCGTCATCGGCTCGCAATCACATTCTCTGCTGTTTGAAGGCAGGTGTAGACCGCCTGCAGCCCTTAATGATGACAAACGTTCTCTCAATCTAATATTTGCATATCGTCCGGTTTGGCCAATATAAACACGCCGCATGACAACGGCAAACTGTGTACAACACCTGAATTGCATCTAATGTATCTATCTTTCTGCTTCTTGGAACAAGAATTACAAGCCTTGCCAACCCCCGATAGTTTCTTATGCGAACGTGAACAGATAGTCGCGAGTTTACTAGGGGCAGACAAGGCCAGGCGCACCCCACATCTGTTCCCTACATTGTTCAGGTAGTGCGAAAACTTATGTACATAAGGTACAACCACCAGCCTATTTTGCTTGCGTAATTGCTCTGTTGTCTTTTTTGCCTTATTGGCACCCTTGACCTACTTGATCAGATGATGGCAGGCTCTCACGATTTCCGTTTCCGGATAGCCGATCATCTGAAATTTTTCTATCTGGCTCATGAAACTCTCCTTTAGAGAATGACTGTACGTTTTCTGGAGCACGGCGCGCAGTGCCGCGTACACGATGGCGGATTTCACCGTCTTAGAATGGCCACTCGAAAAGTTCAATATGGCCTTTACAGAGCGTGGCTTATATAACCAGCACAAGTGGTCCTTCTTAAATCTGAGTTTAATATCCAGTAATTAGAGGTCTGCGTCAGCGGGTAGCTGAGAAGTAAACTCCAGTCCAATACCGCATGCCGTAAAAATCTTTAGAATACTATCTACCCTGTTATGCTGACTGTCGCATTCAGTGATGACCCAAAAATCGTCAACATATCGGAAAACCTGTAAGGCCAAACTGCCTAAGCTGTTGGCGATTGCATTATCAACGCGGCTAAGGAAAATATGGCTTAGGATCGGTGCCACCCTCGACCCAATACAGATTCCTTATTTCGGTGCAAAAAAGTTCCCACTCCTTTCAACAAACATGGATGGCAAATAAAACGACAGCATTTCCCAAAAAACTTTCCACAGAAGTACCACACTTGTCAATAAAGATCAGCTGGTCATTATTGTCAACAATACAAGACTTAACCCCCCGCATGATTTCACTGTGAGGTATCGAATAAAACATATCTTCGATATCTATGCTAAAAGCGTCACAGGAACCAGGGTTATGATCCTTGAGAAATTCATAGATACCTTCTGAACTCTTCACCGAAAACGGACATTCAAGGACTCAAGTTGTGCTTGTAGGTAACCCGACACTTCGTGCTGCCATGTTGCTCTTTCTGAAATAATAGCCCTAAACGGGGAATCTCGTTTGTGGGTTTTTACTGAGAAAAATATCTGTAAATTTAAGCCTTTCGCCTTCTTAACTCGAGAGTACAGACGGGCAAGATTACTTTCTTGCAGCAAAGTGAGCGCCTGCTGTTTCACTTTTGCTGTCTTAACTTCAATGCGGTTAAAATTTTTCAAGACCGCCGCCTCCGACTTCTCAGTGAATACACCTTCCGACATTACCACAAACATCCCCTCCTTGTCCGAGACACACACTCTCAGTCCCTCACGCGCCAAACATCCTAGTAACAAATTAACAGGCGAGGGCTTATTCCCGGTGGAATACCGTGCACAAGCATCGATACAATCTGACACACAGATTGTTTGCTCCCCGCTGGAACGAACCGTGAGATGGACCTAGAATAGGCAACTTTTTCCGCCGGAGGCACATTGAGTTCAATGGCGAAATTCGGTCCCAGGCACAGTACCTTTCGTACTTTCTCCGGCACCGAACAGTCCCCGAGAACGCGAACATCACCTTGGGGCGGCCTTTTTTTTCCTAGTAGCCCCAAGAGCATTTACAACGGGCTCTAGAAAGGCCGCTCTTCTAGCTATCGCTGTGAGTGTGCTGTGGTTTCCGCGCAGGTCTGGTATTTTTTGATGCGGCGGCATTCATTCGCTGGTCGGGAAGGCAGATTTGTCTAGTTTGTTAGCACCATCTGGTTTATGATATGGCCAATATAAGTGTGACGTGCGACGGTGGTTGTTTTCAGTCAAGCTGTTGGCGCCTGTGCAGCCCTAAGAGGCCTGACGATGCGTTGAGAGATAAGTGGTGTGATTCAGAAGCAGTTTTCTTGTTGTGCACCAATTCTAAGCTGGAAAAAAATGTCTCGCATCCTGTGGGAAAGTATATAGTCTAGCCTACGACAGCAAAATAAAAAAAAATTATAGAAGAACGTTTTGCGACGGATATACGGATGTTGTTATGCGTTACATTCATGTTTGCCACACTGCAACAATATCTTCAGACAAAACTGTACATATTAAATACTGTATCCGTGCTGCAAAAGATATGTCCAAGCAGTTTTTCGATAATTAAATTATTGAGATGTTTGAACTAGAAATACGGCTCCCGTGATGATAGTTAGTTTCCTTCTGGTGAACACCATGCGAAGGTGTTGCTTTCGGGGTAAAAACGCATCAACGAACCATTAGGCTAATTATTCAATCTTTGCTATCTCTATAGCTTTTCTGAACTCCAAAAAATTATGTATCACTTGGTGCTGTGGTCACGTAAAAATGTTATTTAAAGCCTATATTACTCACAATTTACCACCTTTTTAACACTTGCACTTTACGAATGTCACCATGTCCTACACAAAAGTTTTCAATAAATTGTCACATGTGATTATTACTACTCACAACTGCACCATTGAGGCTCACCGACTAAATATTTTTTTTTCAGGTGTTCATTCTGGCGCAGTGGTGGCAGGTGTTGTCGGCCTGAAGATGCCGCGGTACTGCCTCTTCGGTGATTCCGTCAATACGGCATCGCGAATGGAAAGCACGAGTGAGGTAGGACTTACTGTAACCACGTGGATTTGTTCGCTTTATTTGTCTTGGATAAATGTTGGTACATGATAACTTAATTCAAGTTACCAAACCGTTTTCTATTGGCTGAAGGGGGGCAAGTGACCCGACTTCGTAAAGAGCGCCATGCAGTAGTTATGGCTTGAAGGTACTTGAACTGTATCGAAGGGTTTATTGAACGGACTTTTTCACTTAATGAAATGGAGTGCCTCGCAACAAACCATTTTTTTAAGTGGCAAATAGATAGGCTATAATTACTGACTGAATAATTGGTCCTTGTGTTCCATGCCATTCTAAAACTAGGCACTTCTACATTCGTTCGCTATTCCCGTTTTTAATATAAGCGTTGAATGTTATGCTGTGTAGACGGCAAGGAGAAACAGTAAGCCGCTTGTAGGTGTGTTAATTTAGCATATCGTTTGCTTTGGCAGTGCTCTGCAGCTTCCACCTTAATTACGTTTAGAAAGTAAAGCGCTTTCTCATTTCGGAATGGGTACAAGAAATGACAGATACCTCACAATTTTACATAATCTGGAGAGACTTAATGAGTAAAGAAAGAAAGTAATGTGTTTTCACGCAAATGTTTCCACTGTCTTGAATATTTTTTATATGAATTTTATTCAGTATAATAAGGATTCATAAGTATACGTTGTGACGCAATATATATATGTACGCAATATATATAACAGAAGACATGCCTTTGAACAGTATGAAATAAATTGTAATTTCGCAGGCCCTGCGCGTTCACATCAGTCAGAAGACAAAGGAACTACTAGATGAATCAAAGTGGCTGATTCAGGAGCGCGGTACCGTCGATGTCAAGGTACGTAATTGTGACCTTCCAATTCACCAAGCAGTTCTTGTGGCTTTTCATTTGAAGGATAACAATTCACCAAGCGCAAACACAATTTCCGCACAGGAATATAAGGTAATTCATGCTGCGGTTGGACATTCCGCGGTTCCGTAACACCAAAACACACTCATCTGGAATGCCCAGCGAGCTGCTGCAAACTTGAATGCAGCTCCAACTCAGTCCAAAACATTCACCATGCGCATTGTTAGATGAATAAACAACGCACTAGCAGTAATGTTCAAATGTTCATCATTGATTTCTGAAATGCAAAAAAAAAAGAAAACACGTGTGTAGCGCATTCGCGCACCGCGATCGTGCTGCTCTCAGCCGTGGTATCAACGAACGAAATCAGCTGCGGCTGCCACTCGCCGGATCCCTTGCAGCGGTAGGCCGGTAAGTTGGCGGTGGTCTTGGCCCGCGTCATCCAGTCGGTGCACGCGACGGTGCAAGTTGTAGCGAGCGCAGGCCATGAAACCCCCGCCGACTAATCGGCCTACCGTCGCAACTGAGCCGGCGAATCGCGGTCGCAGCTGATTTCGTTCGCTCAAACCACGGCTGAGAGCAGCAAAATCGCGGCGCCCGAATGCGCTAATCACGTGTTGTTATTTCGCGGGCTTTCTTTGCAGCTTGCAAAAATGGTAGACGTGAGACTCTATCACAAATAATGCAATGGGGGTTTGTGAAGACGCTCTTGAAATTTGCAAATTCCATTTCCGGCCTAAAGTCAATGTTTAGCAATTTAGTTGTAAAATCCTATTTAACAAATGAATTAATTACAAAACAAAAAAATTGTCTATAGTGCGCAAGGTGGCTGTCAGCAATATGCAACTGATTTGCAACTGAACCTATAACATTGCATTTTTAAACCCTTGCCTAAAGATAGCTGGGACAACCGGCATAAGCAAGATCTTGTCCAGTTGAAAAGCATTTCTGATTTGTGCTGCATTACTGACCTGATTTCTGCTGCATTACTGAAGGAAGAATTTCTCTAACGACGTTAACATGGCTCGCAACTTAGCGAATTATCTCAAAAAAAAAACTCTTTTTCCTTGATCAACGCATGTCTTTACGAAGCAGGAGCGTCGTATCGAAGAAAACAGTAGCACAATTAGTCGCACAATAATAGAAGGACGGAATGAGGCCGCGTTTACAGTTTAAGCTTCATCAAATATATGCAAATATATGCAAAAGTGCGCACGCATGCTGCGATAGGATGAGATAACAACCTGCGAACCTTTGACCACCCCTCCACATGGACGCGAGATGTTATAATGTTTTGTGCACTCTCTTTGTTATCTCAATTTTTTGACTCCAGGAAAGTTACGAAAGTGTAACAAAACATCCCAACCCATTTTGATGCTGTTATTGCTTCTGTTGATCTCATAACAGGGTAAAGGCTCCATGAAAACCTACTGGCTCCAGGGAAAGAAGGGCCAGGGAAACGTTAACCGGCGGTACCCGGATGCTTCGACTGCCCTGTCCACAAAGCAAGAGTCCAAGCGCCGCAAGTCCTCTGTCGGGGCCCGTTCCGTGTATTCGCCGGTGACGTACGAAGAGATAGCCAAACACTCGCCGTCCAACACGCCTCCACCACACGGAGGAGGCAACGTGACGTCAACGAAGCCAACAGCTGGTGTCAGTCCCACGACACAGACGGCAGGCAACGCGCCTGGCACTGCAGTCATCAAGGACGTCACGGGGAACACGGAGATTCCGAACGGCGGCTCTACATCACCTAAGCGTCGGACTATGAGCGTCGCTCCTACGACGACCCCGGTGAACGCCTCGCCCAGGGAGACGAACGGCCGGCCCACACCTCGCAAGAGTGCGTGGACGGAGCTCGAACTGAAAGTTCCTACGCAGCCCCTGGCTCCTGCGTCAGTAGTGACCGTGCCGCCGCCACCAATCTTGACCGCCGTCGGGTTGCAGCCGCCCTGCCAACATTGCACGCACTGTCATAACAACTACAATCAGCAGCAGCGAAGGCTGGCTGACGTCTCGTCGGTTGAGTCTAGGGGCGACAAGCTAGGCTGTTGGGCGTCTTCGCCGCCTAATCGGGCTGGTGTCGGTGGTCAGCTGGCTTCGAGTGCAAGTGGCGGCAGTGGCGCGGCTTGTTCTATCTTGTGAGAAAGGACGCTGGGAGTGCCAGTGATTAGCATCTTGAATGGCGGCTCAGTGGATGCCCATAAAAAAAGAACTTGTGGGCTTCTGACCAGGGTCGCTTGACGGTGTGTTATTTATTTAAGTGCAAAATATTGGTTGTCTGGAAAATTTTCCGCGGTGCTTCGGGAAGGACATGTCAAACTTTAGTCGGCATCCTACCCAACTTCACCAGTGGTGTGCGGCTTATTCAAATGCTAAAGGTTATTTGCCCGGAGAAGGAGATTGGCAGCGCTTCTGGCCGGACGGATGTGAACATACACGCTTGCTTGGCATGGAACTATTGTAATGGCCGTCAGTGTAGTCGCGTCAACCTTGTCTATTATTGAAAGGCAGCGGCTGGTTTTAGACTGCAGGAAACTATGTGAAAAGTGCATAGATAAGCAGCTGCAGCGAGGTGCTTACAATCAGCACAACGCAGGCGAAATCTTCGTATGGCTTCTGAAGACTAGTGCGGCCACGATGTAGCCGCAATGCTTAAAATGCAAAACGTTTCGGTATGAATTTTCAAGCTGTGTCCGTTGTTTTCCGGCGTCTGTAGTTCAACGAAAACGTTCACTGAACGGAAAAGTACGTATGTTATCAGGCTATGTAAAAAAAAGCAACACGGTTGGATATGTATGAGTGCTAGCTATTTCTTTTAAATAAATACAGCGATGACTGAAGAGTGCCTTGCTGCTGTTCAGTCTTAACAGAACAACGTAATAACGCGCTAACTGCAAGCCAGGGATCACCCCAGGGCGAAACATTCCGTTAGCATGTTTCGCTTACCCATAACCCCGTTCTCTTGTTTGTCCCGTGTCTTCGAGTAGACCCAGTTTAGTTCAAGTGTGACTATGCTACGGGAGGCCAGAAAGTAGTTCCTTTGCTCGGTACATTTCATGATCGGGCGGCGTGTAAGAATGCAGGCAATGAAAACTGGCACTCTTGGGCGTAGGAGTAAATAATGGAAAACAGGAAGCGCTGAATTGTTAACTTTGGCAGTAACGCCCAGTAGCTATATATGGCTGAACAAAGGCATTATGATTGTATTGTGCCCATATTATTTTAAAGGTGTCGTAGTGAGATGCCAATAACGCACACAGAATATTCCGGCTTATATCACTTGATGGCGCTTTCATTACTGAATGGTTAGAGAATAAAAAGGTTAATGAAAGTGAAAGAGAGGCGCTTTTTTAGAACGGAGCTCGACAAGAGTGCTAATATTAGGAAAGCAGTACCTGTTTTGGTGATCGGGCTGAGAATACCACGTTGCTTGTAGTCGCTATTAGAACGTTTGGATTTCGTCTAAGATAGTTGTTTGCAATGCCAAATATGGCTGGTCGAGGCAAATATCTATGTTGAACTATGTTGTCTAGTTTAGTATTACCTCTACAAATTTATCCGTATCTTAGGCAAGACTATGAAGAATTTCATAATGTATGTAGCAAGTGATCTGCTTTTCGCCATGCATTCTCCGTGCTCTCTGATATCTCTGTGTTGTGCTTGTTGATTACAGCCTGTCATTTTAGACTTGTCAGTCAAACACAGTAAACGTACTAGGACACGTACCCAGCTTGTTGACAGAGACGACTGCGCCAGGACGGACCGCTACAAGCCACATAACTATCACAGATGCGTTGCAGTCAGGCACTTTCGCTTCGAATATTATAAGCCAGTGTGATACGATAAACGTAATGAAATGGCCTTATCAATCACAGAGGATATTTTAGATCTAAAGAAACAGGAAGAGCTTCCATAGGTGGCGTGTAGACGATGCGTGCAAGGGCAGCATGTTCTCGGGCAATCGTTATGCTAGCGATTGCAGTCTGTGATGCTATAGAAGAAGGCGATAGACACGGATCAACCGCGCGACTCACCTGCCTTCCTTGACGTGTAAAGAAAGCAGGCAATACGCAGGAAGGCTTCAAATTTGCAGCTATTCTTGGAAAAGTTTTCATAAGGGCGGCGCTAGATGCGCCCACAGAACAACAGATGAAAGTGACGAGATGTATTTTCATATGCATTTACCCTCGTGGTAGAAAGAAATGAGCATTGCTGTTTATAACTGGCCGGGTGCTAATGTTAAGCGGCAGAAAGCCTTCGAACATGCGCGTACATAGAGAATTTATTAATGTTGTGCATGTCTCATAGCTTTTGAACGTTCATGACACGTGATACATGCACTCGGTAGCCTCAGAGGTTGGCCTAGTGCTACAAGCATTTAAGAAGGCATGACTACCTACCATAATGGTTCTGCTTTGTTGTTTGTGGTACTTTCGATGAACGGACATAACGTGTATCCGCAATCCTGCCTTTACCTGCTTAACGTGAGAAACCTTATTGTTTTTATTCTCATTCAGTATGGTTTGACTTTATCCGCTTAATCATAACGGTGATATAGGCGGAACATATTTCTATAAAAAGATGACAAATTAATAACTGATTCTTACATGGCGCATTCTAGGTAATCATCTTGAAAAGCAAACACATAGAGAATTAGTCGTTTGAGGAGAGAAGGAAATGTCTAAGAAGTGTATACACAGTCTTTTGTGATATTTGCGTTGATTTCGCAATGATGTGCAAAAAATGTTTGGTTACTGACATTTTTGTATGTGTGCCATACAAAATGTAGTCTAAAATGCTTGATCGCCAATTCTTGTTATTGCTATAAATGAAGATACTATAAGTCAACAGTGCGCCACACCAACGTTACTGAAAACCACTCTTCGTTTTTAATTGTCGCACCACTTTGTATTTTGACTCACTCGCTACTGTTCTAACAAAGAAGCATATGTGTCACCCACGTTTGTTTCCCTCTATTCTTTGATTCTTTAAAGCGTCATTCGTGTTAGGCAGTGGTTAAGCTCTTTAAGCGTGTGCGTACAGCTGTTGACGGCTTTCTGTGGCTTACCGTGTGTTGCTTCTATAGCCGACGTCGTTTTAGTGTTTAACCGCATCATTGTTGTTCGCAGGGAGCAATGTACGAAAAAGTTGTTTCTTGCAAATAAAAAGATGAGGCAAATAGAGCAATACAGAAACACTGCTTATGTGTACTTTGATTCGGTGGCTGGAAACGGCGACGACGGTTGAAACATTTGTTACTCGCAATCTGAAACGAGATTTTTTACCCTGTTGTGGGCCCCCGGTATGTGTATTCAAAGCTTGGTGTCGCTTACTGCTTCAAGACAACATCCAGCAGACGTCCATCGACATCGATACAGTTATTATACGCCTGTGTTGCCCAGTGAGCCACACATGCAATCGATATAGGAACAAGTTATGGCTTACTGAAACATGTTACCTTGCTTTGTTGTCTCCTGTACGTCTTACGTCGGCATGATTTTGCCTTTCGCACTTTATATAAGGAGCGTACAATCTTCCACAACCGCTCATTTACCTGTACGAGTGTGTGCCGTCGAGTTATCATTTGTGGAAGCCGTTTGATTTTGTAATTTCTTGCTCGCGTTCTATTTGATCATGAATGTAGATACAGCCTGAAGATGAAGCAACGCTTGAGACCGGGCCAGTTCGTGCTCGGTTGTGAAAAAAAGGACCACAGCAGCGGACGACGGACTAATGAAAGGCAACAAAGACAACCCCGGAGTTTCATGTGAGAGTTTATAAAATAGCCTATATATATACGTACCTTAATACCCATACACAGATACGCACAACCTTCTGAGGCATCACAAGGCTTTCAGAAAGGTAAAACAGAGGCCGCAAGAAGCGGGTGCAGCTATACTCGTGACTAACTCATAAAAAAGAAGACTTGCAATGTCCCGGGCACGCGCCAGAGTTTGCACAAGGGGAAAGTGGAAAGTATCAACTTCACGTGCTTGGCGTTGAGAATGCCTACTTTCATTCAAAAGGTAAGTTATCATCCTTTCACGCTTGCGCCTCGCACCTGCCTACTATTTTAAATGAATGTCGGCTAGCAGGGCTCTAAAAAAGACACGATAATAGATATGGCCTATGCGAAGTTATTAAATGCGAAGCATTTATGATCAAGCCAAAAGCACGTTGACCGATTCTATCTATCTATCTATCTATCTATCTATCTATCTATCTATCTATCTATCTATCTATCTATCTATCTATCTATCTATCTATCTATCTATCTATCTATCTATCTATCTATCTATCTATCTATCTATCTATCTATCTATCTATCTATCTATCTATCTATCTATCTATCTATCTATCTATCTATCTACCGCCCACGTCTGGGTGCACTCATGGGGTCGCCTCCTTGACTTTGTATTCAGTGAAATTGGCATACCTTTGTATGCGAATATGCATCACACGTGATTCACAGTCAATATCAACACAGGAACAACTAACATAGATATTGAAACTTTTAGGACACGTTTCGACCGCTAGAAAGAAGAAAAAGATACCGTTTCTTACAGTTTGCGAGTGCAATGCAGCAGACAAACGCAACGTGCTGCACAGACACTGTGCCAGCAACCACGCGGTAAAGATCGTAAATAAATGTATTACATGAGTTCTCGTGACGTTTGCCTAACATCAGCTGTGGGGGTGCTTCTCTAACGTCAATTGCGTTGTGGTGTTGCTATCTGTTATAACAACCTAATAAACATTACATTGCACTCCTATGACCTAGCAAGCTGAAGTAAAGCTTTTCTCAACGCCGAAGGAATGCGTCAATGACCGCTACTTATGATAAGCACATTACCGCATCGCAGAGTGCAATATGTTTCGATGACACTGATATTTGTGTGCCAACGTAAGTGCTGACGCTACATCGGAATATGAGCTACCCCTTCGGCGCCAATGTAGTCGACGCACCTGGTATGTCTATACACATGCACAGAGCTATTTGGTTTAATACTCTATTCAACTACTCGATTCGATAGGTATATAAATTTTCAATTTACACTAAAACGTCGACAAAACTATCGTAGCTCTTGACTCAAAGCCAAAAAAAAAAAGAGAGAAGAATGCGGTGTAGACAGTTGTTCTCGAACTGCTTCGCATAAAACTGATACCCACAATGCGTGGGGTTGGCTGGAATTTCCGTTTCGGTTGGACTTCTTAATTTTCCCTTCTTTTGTGCTGATTTCTCTGCCTCGTTTGCGGCAGGGTAGTGGGTAACGCGCACTTCAGCTTCGTAGGCGACAACAACAGTGTTGCGCGTTCTTGATTATTACCGAGCCCGAGTGATTATTCTGCAATGTACTCTGAGACGCAGACATATAAAAACGCGGATGTAGTGGCCACGGTGGCGAGACAAGGTCCGACGACCAAGGACGATACTCGTCGTTTCAGCATTCCTTGCTTCCTCAGGTGCATATGTGCCCAATATTAAGGTCACTCACTGAAATACTCTACGGGACCTTCTGGATGTTGACTGGATGCAGCACGGCATTGCTATTCCATGGTTGCCTAGGGAACAAGTGCCCTCCGTCGAGGAAATATACAACTAACTTTGGGGCGTTGCTGCCCTCCTGCTAAAGGTGGCGACACGCACTGCATCTTTGAAACAGATCAAGGAAAAAAATTATTGCGCGCCATTCCTGTCGCTTAACGTGCATCGAAGTCGCCCATAGACTGTTCAATTGATACCTGTGTGCGGAGCAGCATTTGTATTTTGCTCAACTTATATTTGAAGGCACTAAAAGCGCGGCACGTTAGCGGGCAGCCACGTGGAAATTTTGAAGTTGTGCGAACATTACACGAAGGGTGCAAAAGTGTTAAATATGGCAATTATTTTAGTACAGATGAAAAAAAACCGATGTTTCTGAACAAGCACTACAACTTTTGTAGTGAAAATTTTCTTTAGTTACTATTAAAAAAGCGAGTTAAGCAACACACTTGGCGAATCGGTGAAAAAATATCATGCTGTGGTCAATATGGCTAGGGACAATACTGCGCCCACTCGATATGCGTTACCCTTACGTTTTTTAACGCTTTACCCAAGCTAGCTGAATCATACTGTATGGCGCCGTACTGTTTCTGCCTGATTTTCTAGCCTTAGTAGTGCTGTCTTCGTATATTGCCACGTACGCTTATTTTTCCATTTTCATGTAACCGACCCATTATACGTGGAACCACTGCTTTTCGTACGCCGCGCGGGAATATGAAATATTCCTTAATATTTTAGATTGCTCTGATAGGCTGGAGCGCACAGCGCGAACAGTAGGGTTTATTCTGGAAGTGATGGGGCCATCAACGCTAAGGCTAGAATCTTCGATGCCACATTTATAAATGCCGATTCGCCTTATCTGCCTCACAGCCGATCAGATTATTCGTCGACCGACGAATGAGTGCGCCCATGCATATCGTTCCACTTTAATGGTCATTCTTTTTCTGAGCACAAGTTCGCCCAATAAAGAGCTTCATCTTTACCGGCTGCGATTGCTTTCTTCACCGTCACAACCATGAGGCAATATAGTACCTCGTTTATGCATCGTTGAACAGTAGTGTTAATACGACAGGGTATTTTTTTTCAAAGGTGAAACCCAGAAAAATCTGACATGAAGTAAAATTGTTTTTTGTTTTTCTGTACATGTTATTCATTTTTTAAAAACAATTCTGAACAGCAGACTTCATTCACGGGTATCGCGGTGTTAGAACTTAGAATACAGTTACCATCGGTGATAGTAAGACAGACTGCAAGAGAAACTGAAAAAGACCCCAAGCATTTTTAAGATCTCTCAAGGTCACTTCGGGAAATGACCAGTGCCGAGCCTACTACGCCTGGTTTAGTTCATTATAAATTAGTTACAGTATTTCATCGCAGTGAACTGCCAGTCATGACATTCCTTGACAATCTGACATTTCTCGATAGTTAAAACACGTTATTGGACTGCTATTCTAATCTCCGTCACACCAGCTCCAGCGTGAGGTGATAGCTTAGACATCCAGTGGCCTCGAACAGTTTCTTGTCTTTTAATTGCGCACCACGTGGGAACAGTTTACCTTTCTTGTATTCATTTTATAAGCAGTTCGCAGGATGAAGCGTATTCTCATTAATGAGTCTAAATATAATTAAATTCTTGTGTTCTGTGATCAGCTTGCGTGATACTTCATTTAAGCCAAGTAAAACTCAGTTCCTCGTTATGCAGGGGATTTGTGCACACAGATATCAACGATGTTGTGGAGCATTAGCAAGGACTGGAAATTCAATCTACAGCGACACGTAACTAGTCCAACTCCGCTTTCTCTGCTATACATATGCTGTCTGAACGTTCATTTAGAGATAGCAAACAATTCGTAACACTCTTATTTCCCATTTCCTTCTCTGTAAATCACAGCAGCTGCCCACGCTTTGGCTGATTCGGCGGCAGTCCAGATTTTCATAGCTCCGACGTTCCTGGTACCTTGAGTAACTGGGTGATTGAGGGCGACCCACTTTATTCGGCGTACCGGATTTCGTTTTCTTGTTTTATTCGGGACAGCTGAAAAAAATAGAAAGCGGAGTAAGTTACCATATGCTTGGTATCAGCAGAGAGTACATCGAGCCGAGATTTGTTGTTTTGTTGGTTGCCTGCAAGTCGTGTGAAAGGTATTCTAGGATTTTGTGGAAGACACTTAGGCCTTGGGTGAAGTCTCGCATTCAAGACGCTGAATGTTTCGTTCGATTAGTTGTGTAAGTAAGCTAAAGCCACCAGCGTCGCTGAGCGCATAGCGGTGGCCATAGGTGTCTTTTATGAAGGACGTTGAATGTAGCATCAAGACATCCGTTACGTATTTTCGTATTCGCATAATCATAAGAAGTATGCCTCTTTTTCAAGTTATTGTATTCTACATTTATTATACATCTCATTGACTTCCACCTTGCTCGTTTTGCGAGTGTTTTCACGTACGCGTTTTCATTGTTTATGAGACAGTGCATAAAACAAGTAGATGACTGTGCCCTTTGTGTAGAACACCCTTCGTCAACTCTTTAAAGAGTGTTGCGTTTATAACATTTTCGCCTACGGAATTACAAAAAAAATAGCAAACAACTGGAACTCTTGCACGCAACTCACAAAGGTTCACCTGGCTCCACAAACACTCCTCGTATCCGAATTCATTCCTTCAATTTCGCATGTGAAGCTACATCACTTTTCGCCTCACTTTGCGACATCAAATTTTCATGCCCTAATAATGTGGTAAGTTGATTTCTTCAGCTCACCTGCTCTCCTTCGCCATTTTAAACAAGTTAAAGCCCAGTATTGTTAAAATTACTGCTGTTGCGATGACCGCCGTGTAATGCTAAAGAACGTAAGGGATTGCTCTGTAGTGGTTACGTCTATCAAAACACGATAATGCCTTGCACATGTCTGAATAATGAAATAGTTTGCACTGAGCGTCTGGGGTAATATGCTGCTAACAGTAATTTAAGACCCCATTTGCGTCGATAAAATATCGTGTTTTGTCAGAAAAACAGCCTAGACAGTGCAGGATTGCCCTGAAATGACGTGGCATTTCTTACCTCCAATGAGGAGCTCGCCGATGAAGACGACGATCGAGGAAGCGGCGAAGGTTAAGAACACGTAGAAGACAGATTGTATGTCGGAGAGAGAAAGAGCGCTGTACTTATCCTCGTGGTTTCCCAGCAAGCAGGACTGCCAGTCGCCAAGTTGCCTTTCTATCCAGGCTTTCAGCACACCGTTTTCGAAGAGCCAACTGACTCTGTATGTAACAATTGAATGATCGAAAGTAATCACTCAAAAAAGCAGTTCATTCTCATTACAACTGAACTCTACGGTTTATAGCAAAAGCTGTTATGAGATCACAACAAGGGCCATTTTCGGCGCTGCCGCCGCCGCCGGTGTCCGTAACCAGTATCGCGCGAAATATTAAAAAAAAAGAAAATATATAACAATATACAGGATGGAACGAGGTTCGAACCTGGGCTATCTTAGTAGGAGCCCAGTATTCTACTTTAGAGCCGTACCGGTGCTTGAAAGTGCTTTGCAAAAAGACCCTACACAGGTTCCATGTCGGGAAGGAGCCACATTAACATATGCAATGCAGTGTGGTAGAAGAGTAAGATAACAAGCAGCCGTCACACAATGGGAATTCTGTAACCAGGCGTCACACAAAGCGAATTGCCCAAACAGTGGGTTATTGAGTGCTTCCAAGTCAATACAAAGGTCTCTGCCATAATTCTTCATCATCATCAGCCACAGGATCAACAAAGTGCACATAATGCCTTACAGGTATTTAGCGGGTACCACGGTTCTCCGCAGAATGACGAACAATTGCATAGTGGCTGCTTCCCTACTTCACAAAAATTATGATGATTTATAGCGTAGGTGGTTCCTCGCAAGTGCACTTATATTGGTTGCCAAGGAAGCCCATAAGGCTCCCATGATCAATGACCTCAGGGTGTCAGTAAAATTAATTCCTTTTCCCTCTTTCTCTTTCTCACGTTAACGTATGCCTGAAAGCGAGGTGGGAGAGTTAAATAACGACCGGGTGTTACAAAATGCGAATTACGTAACTAGAGGTCGTTTAAAGCTTCCAATCCATTACGAAGGGCTCAGCCGTAATTCTTCATCATCATCAATCGTCATCAAAGTGCACATAATGCCTTACAATGGTACCTCGCTTTTCCGCAGAATGACGAATAATCTAGTGGTGGCGGTTTCCAAACTTCAGTATTAGTAGCCCCAATAGAGTTTATAACGGGCTCTAGAAATGCCGCTTTTCCAGCTTTCGCTGCGACTGTGCTGCGCTTTCCGCGCAGGCCTGGCGTTTTTTCTAGCTGTTGAGAATCTCCCAAGTTCCTGCCTCATATGCGAAATTTTGAATGCGATTGTATCATTGCAGTAATTGAGAAGAGATGAAGATTGTGTTGGCTGGAGGCAGATCTACCCGTGCAAGTTGTGCTCAGGGTTGCCCTGCTTTGTACGTCTTTTCAGAAAGTTGACCAAAGTTTGTCACCACTCTGAACCAGAGCAGGAGGTGGGCGAACAAGGTTTCACGCTCCATCAACCATACGGCTAAGTCTACAACACTTACAATGCCAACTGACTTCCTTTAGGTGAAGTATAATAGACAATTCACACGCAGCAATATCAGCGCTGAAACTATACAACTGAACACAAGTCAAAATAATTAGAATGTCTTAAGCTGATTAAATTAGTCTTGCACAATTCTGACAAAGGAACAACTCTGATACATTAGCCGAAAACCCAATTAGCTACCCTACGAGGACGGAAAAGTTCTGGAGTGGTGTGATGTGTTTTGCGTCCTCGACGAGTTACCAACTACCTTGAGATGGGAGTGCAGATTACAATTTTTGCCAAAAATAAGCATGCGCATACCGAATATAAAAACTAAGAAACTCAGATATAATATGTTTTGCCAAATTTTATAACAATTATTAAGTAAATGAAGCTATCGACTTAGCTTTTGTTCCAGGAAGAAAATTTTATACTCTGCTTCCAATTTTTCAGGTAATTCTAGCAAAACATTTGAACAATTCACTGCTTTTATTATGGCTAAAATATTTATTGACATTAGGGGACAGAACCTGGATTTGCTACTTAACTCTTTGGGACGCTATGTATACAATTGTGTACACCACTTGATTTTGCTATTTTTATGAACTAGCGTCTAAGAAGAGCAAGATACATTGAGCTTTGGATGAATTGAAGATGACGCATAATAAATTTGTTTTCATTTAACTCCAATTTGCAGTGTACTGTTGTATATGATCACTTTGATGAAGCCACATGTTCAACGATTCACTCGACGTGCCACTCCTGCGAGCCACGTTACAAATATAAGCTTTATTTGTTCAAAATGGACAAACATGAAAATGATTTTGCATTATATTTCTTGCCTGAGATATAATTCTGTTTATGCGAAAACAGAGCATGAGTGACCTCAGAATAAAGAGACATTCAATCATAATTTAATTAGGATTAATTACTTAACATACATAACCTATCATGAAATTATTTTTGTTGCAATAAAATGTCGAGTGCCTTGCAATGATATACCATTTTAGCTCTTTCACACACCGTTTTTCGTAGGTGGCGTCGTCTGAAACTGTTAAATACATGCGTCGAGATTACAGGTGTATTTGACACTTCTCCCGCCTGATCTACACGCGGAAAGACGTTGTAAGGTTGCCAAAAAACTTTTGCGTGCGCGAGCAGAATTAAGTTGCAAAAGGGGTGTGGGCAAGCGCATGCCCGCGAAGCTGTTTTTTGCAACTTGGTTCCACCATATTGCCCGGACGCACAGAAATGTTGCCGCTGCGCACGCAAGTCAAAAATTTTGGAGGCTGTGCTTATCGCTGGTCTATGGAAAGCCTAAAAGCTCAATGGTTTCATAAAAAACATTATGCTTTAACAAATGGCGTATAAGCCGCATAGAGCACTGAACATCAATGTTAGCCCTTTCACTGGCACACATTGGTGAATTAGCTAATATATTGAAAAAACTAAAAGCGCACAGAAAACACGGACGACAAAAAGTCACACATATGCACGTGTGTGTATATGTGTGACTTTTTGTCGTCCGTGTTTTTCGTGCGCTCATAGTTTTTTCAAGATGAAATACCAACGTGCCCAAACTGCCGCATTGCTGGCTACTATAATTCTTTGCAGCCGTGACGGACTGCACGTTCAACACGCGCAGATGCGCAGCAAGGAGGCCTATGGCCTGCTCAGCCCCCTTTTCACAAAGGGCTAATTGGAGGGCGACCATAAAGAAAAGAAAAAATCACAGCATATCCACGGAGTGAATGATGATGAGTGGGCGAAGCTGCGGAGGTTCATCGGTAAACCGTGAATCTTCCGTGAATTCTGCCCAGTACATCATCACCGACGTGAGATAGGGCGCGTTTATACTAAAGGTTCGATGAGTTATGACGACTTGCAGCTCACTTTAATTTTACATGTACGCTGCGAATTTTCATTGTTTAGAAAACCATTGCTTTAGAAAACATCTGGCGTCTTTCGTTAAGCAGCTGGCGTCTTTTCCTTTTGCTTTAGAAACATCTGGCGTTCTTCCGTTTTGCTTTTACAAAACATCTGGCGTCTTTCGTTGGTTTATTTCATCAATAAACGGCGTTTTGAACAAAATTTTTATTGTTTAATCACGCACAGGAGAAATCTCACCAGGCACTACCTTGGAGGTAAAGAATGGCTGCTAATGGGAATGAGAGACAGAAGAAGTCGGCTTTTAGCTACCGCTGCGAATTTTTTATTGTTCAACAACGCACAGGAAAAATCTCCCACCGGCACCACCTTGGAGGTCAAAGCGTAAGACTGGTTACGGACTACGACTACGACTACGAGGGACGAACGGGTGCCGCCTTAAGGAGCTTCGCCCCTAAAAAAGGGCGCGAGGCCTGCGCGGAGCCTGCCGCATAGCCACAGCGTAAGCTGGAGGAGCAGCCTTAGAACCCCTTGTAAATTCTCATTGGGCGCCTAGTGCCAAGTTTTGTTGAGGAGTAACCACTACGCCGTAATGCGCCTTCATTTTGGGGTGCACCAAATTACCCCCTAGGCGTCTGTAGAGCAATGTGTGCACCTGTGTAACTACACACTTTGTTAGTGCTGCGTCTGATAATGATGAAAACTATGATTAATTATGAGTGAGTGCTTTGTAGTGGGTGGGCAGCTTTAAACCGCCCACTTCATAGGCAGTTCTCATGGCGGGACGCTTGGTGCGAATGTGGGCTTCTTCCGAGCAATATTGCAGCTGTTAACGCGACTTTCCGCCAGACACGACGCCTGCACGGGATTTTTTTGTCTGTGTGGTAGAATACTTGACTGCCACGCAGAATGCCCGGGTTCGATTCGGACTCGAACCGAAATTCTTTGCTATCTGCGGAGCAGTTTATGGGACCGTCCTTTCGTCGTCTCGTGCCTCGCCTTGTCCCACGTTTGATACACATAAGCCGAGGAGGCTGGACGTTTGGAACGTCAGCGCTTGCTTGCCTGTGAACGCCAGCGTCGCCGAAGGGCTAATTCTTTCGTTCGAGCCAGCGAAACGCCAGCGTCGGGAGTTAGACACAGATCTACGGAAGAGAGAAGCGGAGGCGGAAGGCCAGCACCGGGAATTAGACGCACCGACCGTGCTCGGAGCTGCAAAAGGTACGCCAATATGGAACCAAGAAGGGTGTATACTACGTTGATGTAGCAAGGACGTCGCCCACAGGATTCTACACGGCCGCCGTAGTTCACGAGTAGTCCAGGACTAACGCGCTAACGGGCTCTCCTATCGGGCTATCAACTCCGCGCGGGCTGAAGGGGTAGCAATGGCGTTACTCAGGCCCTGCTAAGGGCCTGAGTAAGGCCGATGAACGAACCTTAAGGCGACTGCAGACCAACACCTTGTTGCGCCCTGCAACCCGAAAGTTCTGACCCGAAAGTTCACTTGCGGTGCCATCTGTGTGGGGGCATCTGCGATAAATTTCAAATGGTGTGGGCATGTCAGATGAATCCTTCCCTACCCGTTATCCCTTCCCCTACTAGAGAGGCATAGGAGGCAGCCCTACTCAATTGCTCAGGACTGGACCCTCGGCGGTTTTCAAAGGAACACCGCGTGCGAACGTGTCAGCGCCGCCTCTCAGTCAACATTTCAACATTGCAGCGACGTCAACGTGATTCTCACGCTATCTCTTTGCCAACTGAACATCGCGCTTCCCAGAGGCGTGTTTTTGAGCGTTAGTCCTCTTTCGGGCAAGTTCTTCCGTTCCACCTGCAGCACGGAAGTTTCCTCTCTCGAAGCCAACAAGTATTACAGATAAATATTGCAGATAAGTATTACAGATAAATAAATGGACGGGTTACTACCACTTACATTAAACGTCTGAAGAAATTTCTGCATTAACGAATCGGTAGAAACAATGTCTCCACAAGCAAATAAATACTAACATTTATAGCCGCAAAGGCCACCAAGGGTATAATACTTTCTGTGGCATTCTTGTCTGTTGCTTCTCATTAATACTGTGTCTAACAAAGAAAAACGAGCTCTTAAAAATAATCTTCTTTCCTTCATTCATAGCGAGGGTCTCGTTCTGGCAGACTTAATTCCCTTAGGTAGTGTGCGAGGGATTATTGGTCAGCAGCCAGCTCGCAAAAAGATCACGCTCTACGTGACACCCACGGGCAGAAAAAGAATGTTCCACACTCGCCGCCATGGCTGCGATCGGCGTTGACTAACACTCCTAGGTTTAAATACACATATATACCCCGTAAAGTGCACGGGAGGATTACCGCCGCCGTAGCTCAGTGGTAGAGCATCGGACGCGTTATTCGAAGGTCGCGGGTTCGGTCCCTGCCGGCGGCAAGTTATCTTTTCGCCCACATTGCTTTCTTCACACTTGAACGCCAGCATAAATAATTAGCTAACATTGTATAAGCAGCAATTAATGTCATGTTACCTTGTTTTGTTCATGTTAGTACCTGCGAAGCATTTCCTTACTACATTGTCTGTACTGCTATTACTAGTCTTGTTTTATTGCGTTACTGTATTATTTTCTTGTTGTGTTATATTACTACCCAACTTTTGTACAATTTCCCGTTTACCACTCCCCTCTGTAATGCCTTCGGGCCTTGAGGGTACAATAAATAAATAAATAAATAAATAAATATCCTAATTACTACAAATAACATCCTATGTACATTCTGTGGCATTATTGTCTGTTAGTTCTCATTAATACCAGGGGTGTTAATGGTACGTCATGAGCGCGGTGATGCGAGATATCGTAGCCACGTGATGATATAACCTTTATTTCTTCGCGGGTATGTGCATAGCCTGTGCGATTAAGCTCATATATGAATCGTTGCGGCGTGCTGCCGTTGCGGCGTGAGCACTGCTCCTCGGCAAGAGCAAACACGGTGGACGGGCCCGATCTTCGCCGCGGGCGTCTCTCAATCAAACTGATTGACGTGCGAACTCGGGTACAAAGTCGTTGATTCTGAAAAAGCCCCAGTTCAACTCGGGACTGTCCTAGTGCCAGTGTGCCTGTCAAGCGTTTTATGCGGTGGACGCTAAGCAGCAGCTTCTTTGCATATAAAGTAATTTGGTCAGCTTGCACTACTTGTCCAAGGCTAGAACCATCGGAGGAGCTTGTGATCACCTAGCTTCTTCCAGCTTTTTAGGTGGCTCGTCTACTCAGTCTGCTTGATTTGCTTCGGAGTGAGGACCGCGTCAGTTTGGTCTCAATTTTGATGAGCAGGTCCTAATTAATATTCCATTGAATAGTTAGGTCTTCATTGGTAATGCTTTAATTGGGACGACATCAATTAACTCGGGTTTAATTAGCAAGTGCGTAACTAGTATATAGCTAATAAGCATAAGCCTATTTAGCACACCCTTATTAGCACGCTCTTAGTAAGAAAGGTCCTAATTATCTTGGTTTTATTTAGCGCACTCCTAATTAGCGTCTTCTTATATAGCATGATCTCAATTAGCTCTATCTTAGCTTTACACGGCTTCATTAGCATGGTCGTATTAAGATGTGGCCTAATTAGCTTGTTCTTAGCATGACCTGGTTTATTTAGCTTTGTCATAGCATGTGCTGACTTAAATAGCTAGGTATACCGCCCAGCCAATTACCTAATCAATCCGGCGTACGTGTTCGGGGAGCGAGCAGACGATGAAGAGGACGAAGAGGGCACGCGCCGACCGAGCAATGCGCTACGAGGTACAGGCCAACAATGATGATTATACGCTTGGCCTCGGCGATTAGCTGTAAGGCGCTCAGCCGGAACTAATCTCAGATGCCATGGTGCTGATTATTCTAAAGGATACTTAGTGCTGACATTAAATGCTTGAAAATGAATTAAAACAGCCCGAACCTCTAAAAAATATCCTTAGCAAAAGATTCTGACACTTTTCTTGCATGGGTGCACTTCTGCACACAATGGAACGACAAGGAAATCGGAGAAGATGCCTCTGGTTTGAAGGCACCACCCAACTTTGTCGACCGCCTTTGACGTGACGCCGCGTTTCGTCGTAACCAATGGAGTGCAGCACGCGCTGAGGGATGGATTTGACCTTTTCGTACTGTTAGTTCGTTAAAAAGGGGTGTCGCCAGAGCTCGGAAAGACCCCGAGTTTCGGCAAACTCGGGCCATCCTGCATAGCACCCCTGGGCATAGATAATCATAAAACGAATCAGATAATCACAAGAAAGGGACAGAAAATGATACAAAATCTCACATAATCGCATGAAAAGTACCGAAAAGAGCCGGAAAGATCACATAAACACAAGAAAAGAACACAAAACAGCAGAAGAGAGCAGATAAAAATACATAAAGACAAGAGAAAAACAGGCGAATTAATGCTCCGCAGTTCCGGCTGCTTTCACTTGGGTTGGAACTGACTTTCCTTTTCTTAATTGTGCGCTATAGCTTCGACGGACGGCTGTGGCGGCAGCGGCACATTGCCACCAAACAAGCCACATGTGAGCTCCTAACAGCTTACGTTATCAAAATAAGGATGTCCGGTCAATATTTAGGTGAGGAAATGGTAGCGCTTTGTAGTAGCTTTGTTGGCTTCAGTTCAGAGGCATACCGAGGAAGTGTGTGGTTTGCATATTTGTTTCGACTTGCGCTCTTGCACAACTTCCTTCACTGGTCATAGAAAACCTCGATGATACGATCACGGCTCGTACGAATTTCGGGGTGACACGAATTTCTCTGTGGTCCCGGCCAAGGCCCATTAGCCTGCAGTGAAATGGAGTACGGTTGTTGCGCACCGTTTTTCATTCCGCAACGTTTGATGCGAACTTACACCACCATGAAGGTTCGAACAGGTGCTGCTGCGCTGCAGCGGAAGACACGGCAATCAAGCGCGGCCGCAGGAGCCCAAGCGCGAGCATTCGCATCCGCGCTGCCAGTTTGCCAGGATCGGCCATCGGCGGCGTATGGTATCCTCCGAAATTGTGCGTGCGAATCTTGGCGGCCCTAATGCACCTTCGCGTGCCTTCGTGTTTATGTTACAGATGGAGTTAGCGTTGCATTTTTGTCTCACGACGCGTCGACGCGTGCTGCTCTGCTCGAAGCAGAGTTGCACTGAGTTTACACGTGCCTGCTACCTCGACGCAAGCCATGTCTTCGCAATCAGACGTCCTATGAAAAGTGGACGAGGACCGAAGGAGGAAGGGGATGGTCTTGGCAAAAGCCTCGCAATGTCAACATGCAAGATTGTTGGCGACGCGTACACTTGCCAGCTCTCTGATTTGAGCGGGGGACTCCCGAACTTTGAACAAACCTCCCGATTGTGTGTACACGGCCATAATCTCCCCGAAAAAGAGCCCCCGCACCACCGCTATAGGAAATTACCAACAAAAGACAGTGGCTCTAAAATTTTCTCGCCTTCACATATTTGTGCAAAGCGCTCCTGAGGTGACTATCGCCGCAGTACTCTGGTGTCATGCGGAAAATCATATTAAGATTAAGAACGGGCGACCAGCTGTCGCGGATCGCACCGCATCTGGTTTCGCGCACGCGCCGTATACTTACGAGTACAAGCATGATTGCTGACCTTTATAAACTTTACTGGAATTCATTCAGAGCTGTCCGCGATGTTGCTGCGGCCTTGAGAAACAATAAATGAACACGCACGCGTGCCTTGATTTCATGCGCACTGATTTTCCGTGTTTGCTGGTGATGCGAATTTCGGATGGTACGACTATTTTTCGTTACCCCACGAGATACGTATCGCCGAGGTTTTACTCTATTCACTTCTGCCTACGTGCCTTTCTCTAGAGAACATTGTACAAGTGAACTTCAGCAAAGTTCGGCAATGTATATTTCAACAGATTTATCTACTCCAGTTCGTAAATGCAAACATTTTGCAAAGTTGGGTGGTCTGTGAATGTGGAGGTATTTGCTCTATCTAGCTCGGACAGTAACATTAACATAAAAAGAGAAGGATGCTGCTTACACTGTACTCCTGTCCGCAAGTTTCAGCTTTAGAAAATCTGCGCCGCCTATGTAGCCAACTTTTAAATAGCCAGGTCCCATAGCACAGTAACCATTGCCAACGCTACCGAATCATGCTGCTGCAAAATGTGCGTTGGATCACCTTTGATCGATGAATTGCGTAAGCGCAGGGTCAACGGATCTGTCCACGGCCATTGCTAGCGGAGTGGGGAAGGTGGGTTCCTTGGCAAAATAGTACCTTCCGGCGGCGAGTTGCTGGCGACAGGTGCGCGAAGCATGGTACAGCATCGTTGTGTAGTCGCTGACGATCACGGCCTTTCCTTCGAGGACCATTCGGAGATTATCATTGTTGTAGAGCTGCACTTCGTCTCGCAGGCCGTGACGCTTAACAATCAAGTTCCATACGCCGCGGTACTCTTGCACGTCGATGGCTTTCTGCGTAGATAATTCACGCGGTCAGCTTTTCTCAATAACATTCAGTGCATTGCAATAAAACTGAGTCGTCCTACTACGCTTTATGCGATGAATCAGTCGTGCGTTACAATTGAGTGATTGATGTGCGATGATACGGAGTCGTTGCACGACGTGGATGAAAGTCCGTGCGGTGACACTGCTGCCTTTTAAAAAGAAATATACGCAAAAACTCCTTTGGGAGATGTGTAAGGTACGAGTAAGCGTACAGTTAAACGGCAGGAAAGCATGGCGTTCCATGTAACCTTGTTTTCGGGAGGCGTCGGCATGGGGCATTTCATATTTTTAGGTTTCGTCAGTGGCTGAAACGGCCCGAAGAAATGCCCTTCCCAATATAAAGGGAACGCACGCTAGGTGCTAAGTTTTCGGAATATCTGAATTTTCCCGGACATGTGAAATGTTTGACGTCGACATTACGCTTCGTTATACGGGGCGTTTATCCCAGCGCGACCAAAGACTGCAAAAAGAAAAAAAAAGACATCATGGTAAGCATTCTCCCTTTAACTCTTTTTAATGTAGTCGGTGTACAGCGAGCTTGTATGATTTTATATATATATATATATTCTCGTTCTGAAAGCATAAAAGTGTGGTTAAGCATGGGAGTGTAGCATCCCCCCCTCGCGACTCCCCCCCCCCCCCCCGGCAAGGAACATCATTTTGTTTTATACTCTTTTTATAGTGGCGATCGTCGTACGTGACAGCAGGTAGGGCACAATTTTCTCCTTCAGCTAGTATAGACGCAAAAACTATTCACAACGCCACAGCCTTACCTTGAGCAGGTCTTCATAGGCACCCCCTCTCCACAGGAAGGGCGTTATGTCTGTTTGACGAGACAGATCACGAAAGCTGTCTATACGCTCTGGATCGGGAAACAGCATCATGGTGGCCTTCATATGTCCCGTGAAGGCATTCATCAGCACTACAATGGTCAGCCACCATGCCCCGAGCACAAGTCGACCTGGCGTGCTTTGGGGCGTGTGCATCGGCGCTGCAACAGCATGAAACGGTGTAGTGTTATTTTGGGGCTTCTTATAAAACGCTCCAAGGGACACAAAATTTTTAAACATCATTTTACAGACATTGTAGGTGACAATGGCACATGGACATATTCTCATAGCACAGTTCTTCAGTTAAAGCTTATCGGCGTCCAAGATGAAGGTTGATGTGGTGGCCCCTGTGATGCCGAAATTGTTTGCGGTTCAGCTATTGTGTATAAGCAAATGGTAATAGGATTTTGGTGTGTTCTCAGCTTGCAGCTCTTATAATGTTCTAGAGCAGCCCTCGTTGCGCGACAAAGTGACAACCAGTGGTATAAGCTCACTGCCGAAAATATGTCTGGGCCTTCACGTCTTGTACCACAGACCCAGGTGCCAGAAGGTGTATGGTAAAAACTGTTTATTAACTGCGCTGTCCCTGAGTCGACCTGCTAAGAAATTTTATCTTGGAGTGCATACGTAATCCAGATAGTTTATATTTCGTTCTTAGTACACTCGACATTTGCACCTGTCTGCAATTTTCTTGGAACAAAGACTTCTCAAGCCCAAAGGCAAGCCTGTACAATTTAGCTTTTGGAGAGTTTTCTTGCCAGATAAAGAGAACTTTATTAAAAACAAGGGCCATTTGAAAGGTGGAAAACGGCTACCGCGGAGGAAACGTATTTTCTTTCCAACGTCTACTGATTTGTGCAGTGAAAGGAATACTGACAGCACATCACAACAACGTAGTCATAATACAACATTTTTAGTGTCGCGCCAGCGAATGAAGATAAATAAAAGAAACGCCAGAAAGGCATTAAAAAAGCATTGAAAGAAACCACTTAGCCGTGGTGACACATATGAGGAAGAAACATTTCAAGTAACGCCTTACTTATTTCAATATATAGTTAAAAGAAGATCTAACAAAATCCGATTTTACGAATTCCTCGATATAACGAAGAAAATTATATTCCCACGCAAATACCCGTAGGTTTCAGCACTTCATGCACCCGAATTAACGAACAAATGTGGCCACCAGACCTAATTTAGCGATGTTTTTCTAAATTAACTGTGAAAAAGCAGTGATTTCCTTATATTTTTTACCGAGACCAGTTGTTCTCCGAGCGTGTGCTCTAACGCTGTCACGTGAGAACCTCTGGGCACTCTATTTACAGCCCCTAGCTTTATTTTGACGAAGCCACACGCCCCGCCCATGCACGAAACAATGTACTCGGAACTCGATGACGCTCTTACGTACCGGATGGTGCTAGAAGCGGCGGTGGTTGCTTTGGTTCTTTCATGGTTTTTGCGACAGATATCAGTGATCGCCGCCTCCCATCTTTCTCGCTACACCTGCCCGCACAGTCACTGCATTCGTTCTCAGCGTATTCTCATATGGGTAGTCTGTCATAGCTTCACCGTGACCGTCCAGCTGGCCTGCGTCTCCCTGAACATGGTGCAATGTCATGGTAGCGCCCTCGGGCTGCCCTGACGGACTTTTCAGACGTGCAGGTGTGGGTTGCCGGCAAAAGCAATGCCGTGGTAGCTTGTGGGTGTTGGTATGTTACAAGTTTAGATTTAAAACCGCAAATTTTCTTTCTCGATTTGAGAAAATTCCCATTTAACGAAATAATTCGAGGACTCCAATTGCGTAGTTAAACCGAGTTTCAGCTCTAGAGCTATTTTCAGCGCAAAAAAAAAATTTCATAAATAGGTGGGTGTGCGCTCGCCCGGCTTTTCTAGGCCTACAAAAAAAAAGAAAACATTGCGCGGAGTCAAGTTGCGCGGAGTTAACATCCTTAGTGGCAGTATTTCTGCAAATACATGCTCAGCCATTGCGGTGTTCTTACCTATTGCTTTATAAATAGATACGATTGATGTCCTTTTGTCAGGTTAAGCGTGCAATACAAGTTGTTTTTATTCTCTTGTACACCAGCCTCACTTCCTTGAATACATATTGCAGTATTACTCTCCTAAACTGTTATCTTACTTTCCACTTGAGGGTTTCTCTATGTCCCGTCAGATATATGGAAGCTGTGTTGCAGGTTCAGTTCCTCGTTCAGAATGCATGAAAATTCACGAAGAGAATTCGTGATCTCAGCTGAAAACCTTTAGATCAAACTCTTCACTATTTCATTAAATTTTTTTGAAGCAGAATCACGAGCTGCTCTAGCTGGTCGATGTTCACAGTGGAATAACTTACAGCGGAACAGAGTTAGAAAACGTCCTGAAGAAGAGAAGGACACGGATGCTAAATTGGGACGCTCGCGTCCTTGTCCTGTTCTGTCTGTTCTCTAACTGTTTTGCGCTGTAAGTTATTGCACGATGTTTTAGTATTTTAGTTTTTTTTTCACGTACTTGTGTGCGGCCTTTTTATAGGGTGATGGTGTAAATGTAATTATGAAATTACTGACCGATCCTTCTCGGAAAAGATTCGTATAGAAAACAGTCCCAAAATGAAAAAAAAATCAATGTTAATATCACATCGGATTGAACGTTGGTAGAGATGAGAACTCCCGAAGACAGCCGCTTAGACGCTGCAGTATGAATAGACTTGAAAAACGTTTATTAAAAAGAAAGGGTTTCGGAGCACAGGTAGGTGGTGCGCCTAGCCCAGTGCTCAACGGGCATCAACAGCCCGCCGTGCCTGCACTCTGAGAGCGCCACTTCGGTCTACTTTTGGTCGCTGGCGAGCCAGGTCTCCCGCTCCTCCGTTCTCAATTTTTGTGCCAGAATCTGAAGCGCATTATTTTGTGTGGCCTTAGTTCGTATCCCCACGTAATGTGGGTGAGAGTTGGCTCTCCTCCACATAGCGGAAAAGTACCGCACTATGCGGTTAGGTGGATGGCATGTTTTAAACGCAGCTACGGATATGTATTTGTATGCAGGCGGCGCCACTATTACACTTTTTTTACACCTAGCCGAGAGAGTGGCTGGGATTATCGCCGTCGTTGTCGAGGCTGGCATTAAACTCTTTGCAAAGACCAGTGCTAATGAGTCCCAGTGTCCAGTGCAAATATCCTTGATTACAAAACCAGTGACGCGCAGGATAATGGTAAATCCAAATCGATAACAACGCAGTACCTTCTCGTCATATATAAATATCCAAATAGAAAAAGCGAAACAAAACGTGTTAGTACAGTATAAAAAATGTAGGCACAGAAAGCAGCTTTGCCACAAGCATTACAACTTCCCACCCACGTATTCCAAAATACAGTCATCTGAAACTTCGCCCCGCCGGAAGAAGCAGCGATATGTATGTAACATAGCTGACGTGACGGTGCACGAACTCGATGTTTCATTTTGTGTGTACATATCGCACAGCTCAAACAGTCACGTATTTTCTCTGCCGCTAAATGTTACTACTTGCTTAGTCAGAAAGAAAAAAAATATTTAGGTATGGAATGACATGCTAATAAGGCAACTATGAATAATATTCATTGTGAATTGCTACGGTAATGTATGAAACAACGTTATTTGTAAAGTCGAGAGAAGTTTATTCGAAACGGGCTTCAGTTCCGTCCTAGGCACCGGCCGCGAGTCTTTGAGCTCGGGCGGCTTCCTCGGCTCGCTGGACGGCCCACAGCTGTTGTTTTAATGCGGAGCTGATCAGAGCCTCCTCGCAGCTCGCCCTGCAGTTCAAGGCTGCCTCCTCGGGGTTTCTGTCTACTTTGTCGACTGTGATCGAGCATTCTCATACCATATGTCCCAGTGTTGCCATTGCATCCGTAGCGTACAGTACTGGGAACAGTGTGACTATAACGCAAACAGTACAGTGTCTGGCATGCGCCGGAGATCCCCGGGAAGTATTTCATCATTTCCAGCGCTTACCAGTGCGCCCCAGCATAATAGGAGATAAACGAACGTCTCGACCAGTGCCACCCCAAGCTTTATCAGCGACCTCAAAAAAGTGCCAGTGAACGCCAGTGTGTACTTACGTTCCGTGTTATTTCGTGCCAAACAGAGGCGTTGTGGTAGGGTCTAAAAGCACACACTCGAGGAACTGCATGCCCCTTGGTTTTTGAAAGCAAGTATTACTTGTCTTTTCTACTTTACAGTTTAGTTTGCCCCATGAATTCCTTACAGTGTTCAATCCGCACTTGACCAGCTTGAGTGTGGTAGTTAATCTGATGAAAAGGACGTAGTCTTGATTATATCGGTATAAACATCTCATTATGGAACGGTGGTGTCCACTCGCTTGAACATTTGAGAAGAATGAAAAGGCGCCTATTTTTCGTATCTTTTGGGCGGCCATATCTAGTACGAAAATATTCTCGCCTATATTGTGCACCTAAGAAGCGTGGTATGACGAAAAAAGACAGCAATTTCTACGACTTATCAGTCAGCCCTACGTGGTACGTACGCTCCATGAACATCGCCGACATGTACATCCACCAGCTATTTTGAAGTAGTTCACGCATGTGCTTGTTCGTCCGGCGTATGCTGTTTCCGGCTTCTGATAGCACACTTGCGAGCACGCATACCAGCAGGCCACAAAACAAGGCCAGCCATACCTGTGGTGAAAGAAAAAAAAATTCATGAAGGCATCGTTGCAGGCCTGAGAATGAAAAGATTGAAGTGAGAAAGAAATTCGGGAAATTTTTTTCCAATTGAAAATATCGTGCGCGCAAAACATTATCTGCTCATGCCATGCAATGGCAACATTACCTATGTGAAGTGAACACTAGTTATTATTATGCCAACAGTAGGAAAAAACTTGCCAGTAATTGCCAACACTAGGCCAGGTCTGCCAAACATTACCCAGCACTAGCAAGTATTCGGCATCTGCTGGACAAACTGTCCAGATATGATGTTTCAAGGGCCTCCCAACCGTCTCCTAACGTCGGTGATGGCTGTTAAGTGCGGGTTTCTTTCGAAATTATTTACTTCTTCTTTATTATTGTGTTAATTAGGAACATAAGAAAATTTTCTTGTCCTTGCATACTTCGCTGGTATTTTTTATCTGTATTTTAACCATGGAAATGATACTTTCAGGGTGATTAAGACATTCCATATGAGACCACAGATTGCTGCCCAAATAAGGCTCCACAGTAAATGAGAGAACTCAAAGAAAGGTTTTCCAAGACTTCAACTTGTGCTTCTATGAAAAAATAAATGTTACAGAAGCTTCCCCGGAGTTGAGTAAGTACACGCGAGCGTTGTGCCTCTTACTCATTATCTTCGTCGTCTTGGATGCTCTACACGCTTAGAGCGTTTGGAGCTCGAGTCTCTACATACTTTAAAGGTCGAGCGTCTGATACAGTACACACTTGGAAGTTTCGGCGTAACGTCGAGGTTTTCATATTTTACAGACTTGGAAGGCTCAGGGCTTGAGTTCCCATGTACTGCGGAGGTGAACAGTTCGATACCCTAAACGATCAGTGGGTCCAGGGATGGCGCTCCGACACGCTCGGTAAATCGTGGATTTGAGTCCTGATTCACTGTATACAGCTGTACTCCTCCCAAGAATTTTCCTGTAGAGCATAGTGTGTTCCCGTGTGAAACACGTTATATGAAAGACCGGCCTACATATTTCCTAGAGAAGTAGCCTGAGAATGCTTAGGCGATAAAAAGTAGGCGACTTAGAGTAATGAGCTGCCTACTATGGACCTATTTTCATGTGGTGCTTATTTCATGGACGTCCAAAGGGACAAAGGCTGCAGTTCATGGGACTTTCATGCCGCTGGTGAATTCTATGAGCGTACAGAAAAAAAGAAACTGACAGGGTTGTTTATGCACTTGTCTAAGGCAACTCAAAGGAGAAAGCAATGTGTTGTGGTCATTTCGCCCAGCCCTTCATATTAGAGGAACACCACTTTTAAAAATTTTTGTTTTCGACACACTAATACTGCGAGTGATACCCACGTGATATTGGACTCGCGATATTCGCGCTTTACCAAAAAAATTTGTTCTTACGAAGTCCAGACTTTCTACCACAGCTACGTGCTGTCCAGAGAGCCCACGATGCGGCGGTGAGGCTTTAGGCCTCACCGTTCCCACACGGAAGCCGCCCGCGGCGTTGCTCTTAAAGAGTAGCGTTTCTCAGGGACCAAATAAAGTTCTGCGTCTGTCTGTCTGAGGGCCCGCTCACGCTAGCGGCAAGCCTGCCGTAACGGCGCGGTGCCGCAGAACGTCCGCCGTCGCCGCCCGCGCGAGAGCTGTCCAACTTGCACGGCAAGCTTCGCCGGCGAGCATCCCAAAAGCATGGCCGCACTGCTAAAAGCGGTTGTCGTCCACTTCGAATATATCAAGTGGCCGCCGTGCGCTCTGTCGCGTGTAAGCTCCGAACTGATTCTTCCATTTTGCTTTAGATTCATGTCCTTAAACTTCGACAACGAAGTATTCGTGCCAATTCGGCCTCGTTTTTGAGAGCCGTAGTCAAACATTCGATGCTGTATGCTTAGCGAGTCGAGATGGGCGTTTTCCCAATGCTCGGAGGACATAGTTGCGCGTTTGTTAATTGTTTCTAATCCTCCATAGGTGGCGCAGCTTGGACCTGGCGCCAGCTTGGGGACACTTTATTTGGTTTTACGCGACGCTTTTTGTAATGCCGGACAGACTAAAACGCTCTACTGACTGCTGGAACCATGCCTGGCAACGACACAGACGACGTGCGCACTTCTAGCGCGAAAAACGCGGAGCAAAAAGCAAGCAGCTCGAAGCGTCCCGCGGCAGACGCAGACGACGCGAAAAGCCCAAAGCAAACGACGCGGCGCGCCGTAGTCATGGCAACCGCTCCTCCATCGCTGATTGGCCACGTCGCTCTGCGGCAGACTGAGGACGGCGAGAAAATGGGTCTCAGACCTATTCTGCGACCGGCAAAGAACGGCTGACGTGCGCGAACGAAATCGCTTGCGCACGGCAGCCTGAGAACGTCAAACGGCAAACGGCGAGCTGCCGTGCCGCTAGTGTGAGCGGGCCCTTACGCGAACGCATAAAAGACGAAGTGGATGTGCAGCTTGCGCACTCGTGATATTTTTGTACCTTACGGTGCGACTTTGAAACATAGGGATCTAAAGTTCTCGGCTTAAAAAGGAAGCGATATATAGTTGTACTTATACGAAGGGAGAGCATGCTACGCCGCTGTTGTTGCTTCATTGGTTACTAAAAACAAAGGTTCATGTGAACGTAATCGCGCCTGACAAAAAAAAAAAAACATCGTGTAAACGTTAACGGTATGAGGATCATATATAGTACTGTACGTAATTCACTTCGGGCCAGCGTTGTCTCTAAATTAGCAAAGAAACACGACAAAGTACAGCTCGATTAACGCCTGCCTAACGAAGAGTTACGATCGGCTACGAACATATATGTCGTGCACCTAATCATTCAATAAAAGTTTCACTTCGTGGAAGTTTAATTCACCTGCCACTGGAAGACCATCAAAGTTCCGAAAGCGCTGACTTCCACTCGGTCGGGGAAGCCTGCCAAGATGGTCAGGTACTCTGTGATGATTTGAGGCGGGAAGTGGACAGCCTGGATCCGGTCGTAGGTGATCGACATGGGACCCAGTGCTAAATCAGCTCTCTGCAACAGGGAGCGACGCAGGTCAAGAAAGTACGTTCAGACGTTTGTGACGTAAGGTTATTCATGCCGACATTTCCTAGTAGTAATCGCTGTTGGGTTAGTTGGGGAACGTATAGTATCAGTGGTGTCTTCGGCGCCAAAGACACGACCGCGCAGGAACAAAAGAGAACAAATAGACAGGATGGGCGCTCACTTACAACTGTCTATTTCTTCAAGAATACAGGTATATCAATACACGTTTCAGTCCTTCAGCTACCTTACCACGTTAACAAGCACTTTGCAGGTAACGCACTTCCGATACATACAGGCATATTATTTGCGATAGCAATTATAGGGACACTCTCGGATGTTTTTTGCCGTTGCCGTTATGCCCCGGATACGTAAATATATATATCTACACACAAACACACACACACACACACACACACACACACACACATATATATATATATATATATATATATATATATATATATATATATATATATATATATATATGCAGAAAGAAAAAGAAAGGAGAAGAAAAATATTCTGAAGTACCGACCGCCGATTCGAACCAGCAACCCCTCGCTCCCTAGCGCGCTGCGTTAGACAACTCAACCACACGCCATGTACACGCCGGTGATATAACGGCGAGCTATTTATATGCACCATGTACCGCTGGTGGTAAGTAAATCTCGGAGGAGCACGAGTGTCTTTTCTATCATGCAACGCTCCTAATTTTCTTTCAATTTGAACACTGCCCCTGAGACGCGCACGACAAAGTGGCCCTTTTCTGTACCCACTCGTGATGTGGAAGGAAAAAAAAAGCAAAGTACGCCGGGCACACCTAGGCACACCTTGCATCAGACGCCCCCGTGTGGCAGGAGAAGCAGGGGGTAACTCCACGCGCTGCAGTTTAAAAGAAAAAGAAATATTTAAGAGCGTCTGATTCTCCATTGTCGACACTTGCAGCGCGTTGCTCAAGCACAAAGACGTAACAACTGCGACAGTTATTACTTCACGCTGGCCCTGTGCATGCCTGTGTGCTCTTTTAGGGCGTCCTTCTTTGTGCTTTAGCGGCGCGCTGCAAGTATCGAGCTGCTTCTGGTTCTTCGTGTGACATTTCAATTTCCTTCTATCGCATTCATTGCTTCCCCCTTGTGGCGAAACTGTCACTTTTCGATGTAGCGTTTACACAATCGTTGCCCCTATTTTTCATGAAAAGCACCTCCAGAATTTCATGAGCTTCGTCGCGCATGCGTTTACGAATAATGGATTTGTACTCTTCAAGAAAAAAGCAATTGCAAGTGAGCGCCCGCCCTGTAAATGTGTTCCGTTGTCTTCCCGCGTAGTCGTGTTTTTGGAGCCAAGGTAACAACGGATACCTACCTTGCACCACCCTCTTTCTAAGGTTACGTGTGGCCTACTTCGAGCGAATTACCGAAAGGGTAGCAAGCGTACTCGAAAACAAACCTCCCTTCGCCCGTCCTCACATTAGCAAAGGTTGTCCCGTGTCTGAGTTCAAGAGCACTTATACGAACTTCTTCTCGAATCACGTTACGTAACTACAAAACATTAGCTCGTCGCTTAATTAATTATTCACGTGTCAACAAAGGCATACGTCGATGCTTCTTCCCAGCATATGATCAACCACCGCTGACGAGCGCGAAGTTACAACACTGGCAATCCGGCGCTGTTGTATTGTGTTGTTCCACGAAACGTCAGCAGTGCCGTGCATACTGCGGGTTACCAACTCTCCTGTACTACAAACTACCAACTCTCCAATATTACGAAGGTGTTTGGGAAGATGCATTATTGAGGAACCTCCCGAGGCCCTCCAAGCAACGGCGTAGCGAGGGGAGATGAACAAGGGGAGTTCTGTGGTCATAACCTTCTCCCCCCTCATCAATTAAATTTTTAGCTTTCTGTGATGGTCTCCATTGGCTTCATAGCGGCTGCATCCTTGAATATAGGCAAGCTTGTTACGTTGATCAGCATGTCCGTTGGATCATTGCATTCTTCTTTTCGCCCTGCTATGAAGCCACATAATGTCAGTGTAAAATACGTTTAACGCACCAGGTCATGGCGGACGCCACGTGAGTTTAGCAATGTCCTACATATAAACATCTTATACAATCGCGCATGCTTGGTGCTTTTGCGGGAGATGCCGACAAGATGCCAATTTATAGCCGCGGAGTTTTCTGGCCTAATAACCTCATAGAGACAACAGAAAAGCAAACGTTTTTGCTGATAACGGATTGATACGAAGTAAAATTGTACTTTGTGATTTGGATTTGTTTTATTGGCCATTTTCTTCAATATATTTTATGCCATGTTTCCTAATTTTAAACATTGAAAACACACACATATCAGCTTCCTATACAAAATAAGCACATAGACAATTTACGCACCACGTTTCCATTTCTTCCTTGCAGAATAATGAACTCAAACCGATGCTACGCTTAGAGACATTGCCCTTGGTTTCCTTTCCATACGAAACATTAAAAAAAAGAACCGGTGGATATTCGACTTAGTTAACCCGTATTCGATTTGAGTTACGAACTTATTCACACGATTCCCTGCGCTTCTCCTAAAATAGAATATTGGAATAGCGTGCAATCATTACCGCAAACAAACTTCCATACACTAGTTGACTCTGACGCCCATATTAGCTACGTGAGTTGCCTCTTAGTGTAGATTTCAGCAACGAATGCTCCACATGCGCTCGTTGCAGGAATACTTTTCAGGGTTCTAACCTTCGCTGATATATTCTTGCAATTAAAAATGTATATAGACGCAATACACCGGGCACTTCTTAAGCGTTGTCTTTCATTCTTCGTTCACGCGCTCATTTGTGTACATAAAACTGTATGCTGTGAGGACCTCTTCCAGAGCTCTAACCATGTACTTAAGATTTTGACGAAAGTTCTTCTGGTCAGGTAACATGATGATGAAGATGAAGTGTTTTCGCCTTGGCTTGGTCAGTGGCCGCATCTTCTTCATCAACCGGCTGCTATCCTCATACTGTTCTCGATATACAGGGTGTTTCAAGAAATGTGTCCAACCTTGTCAAATAATCAGGAAAATGCGATATTTGATTGCTGTCTTCAGAATCGGTTTTTCTGTAGTGGCAGGAATTTTAAGATGGTTAAAGAAATTATTTGGTACTGTAATTAAAAAAGTTAAATTAATTAACTTTTTAATTAGTGGAGTTAGGTGGTTGTGTTAAATGGGAGAATTGAAGTTCTTCATGCCACAAACCAAACCCTACTTTGAGATTTCGGAAAAGTGGCATCTAGTAATAATTACGAAGTAATGAAATTCAACCAAATTCAATGGCGAAACCTAAACAGAAACATGGAAGAACGCAACTGCCATATTCTTCCGAGACGTCCAAAATGAGTGAATTACTTTTTCTGTAGCGGTAGGCATCTTAAGATGGTTAGAGACATGACTTGAGACAGCATAGGAAAATTAAATTATTTACTTTTTGATTAGTGGAGTTAGGTGACTGTGTCAAATTGAGGAATTGAAGTTCTTCGTGCGAGAAACCCATCCCAAGATTGAGATTTCGAAAAAACGGCCTCTAGTAATAATTACGAGGTAATGAAATTCAACCAAATTCGATGGCTTTCGCTGTTGAAAGCCGTTGCATTTCGCTGAATTTCATTACGCCACAACAATTACTAGAGGACGCTTTTTCGAAATCTCAAAGCTCGGATGGGTTCCTCGCAGAAGAACTTCAATTCTCCCATTTGACACAATCACCTAACTCCACTAATTAAAAAGTTGATTAATGTAATTTTCTTAATTACTGTCCTAAATGATGTCCTTAACTACCTTAAGATTCCTGCCGCTACAGAAAAAGCAATTGGGAAAGCCCGGAGCAAATATCGCATTTTCCTGATTTTTTGCGAAGGTTGGGCGCTTTTCTTGAAACACCCTGTATAACTATTTTTTGGGAACGAGCAGTGAATGACACTCATGTTCCTCTTCGAAGCACTTCCGGTAAAGCACTTACTTCCGGTCTTGCATATAAGCAGACAATCTGTTTTAAAAACTAAAACTGGCGTGAAGTCGATAGTTCTGGATCAAGTTAGTAGTTTTATTGGACGTATATGACACCTGAAAATAAGATTTCTTAGGATAAGGGCCAAATAACTGTCAGGATAATTAGTGAAAATTAATTGAATCGGTTCAGTGAAAGAGCAGAGGCTTTTCTTGTGAGCATCCGGAATCGTGGCGGCGCCTGGGGGAGCAGATCTCAACCCCACGCTTCATTCTACGTGGCTTCTGAGATCCGCTTCGACAGTGCGACGAAACGCGAAGTTAACCCAAGGAATACACCAGGGCACATGAACGCCGACGTGCGAGTACCACTACCAGACATGTAAGACGAGGATGAGGGTCGCCTCCAACTTTTCTTTTCCATCTCATCACACCCGTGCTTCCTGTCCAAGTGTGGAAGAGCCAACCGAGCACGTGCTCGATTCACCTCACCGTCTTTCCCCTGGGCTTCTCTCGCTTTGTATGACGCTTTCACTCACTTCGATTTGACGGCGCAGCGTACGCAGGAAGTAGTGTGCTTTCAGGTATTCTGAAATCTCCAATGCCCACTGTTTCGTAGAGGCATTTTGAAAACAGCCAACATACACGGAAAAGCCAGGTTACAACGGTTTGGCAAAGCGAGGTATAGTTGAACCATGCAGTCAATGTAACGGACTATGCAGTAGCTGCAGCCGATGCGTATGGCACTCCTCGTATATGGGTGCATGAGCGTCGCCTGGGATGTGCGAAAGAAGCACTACCCCCCACCCCCAGGTCACATCAATACTTGCCCCCATTCAAGCTACAACGGCCCTTCTCACCCCTCTCCCCGTCGCGATGCAAGGCAAGTTTGCCGCCTCCCCCTCCCACCTAAAAAATTAACCATCTCCCGGTCGATTCCACGAAAGATCGAAAAACGGTGTATATTTGATGTTTCCGATTTTCCTGATAATTTTGTATGTTGTGCACATATGACTGCACAGCACGAAATCGCAGTTCGTTTTCAAATAAAAATTTTTTTCATCACAGGAAAATTCGACAAGTGTCGCCGGTTGACGACGACCATTTTACGAAGAGTGCGTTTTCGTAAATTCGCAATCATGCTGGCAGCTACTGAAGCTATATATTACAAATATCTTTCTTTTTGGCGGAAGTAGAAGTAAAGAGGAAATAGCTGGTATGATTTCATGGAATTCTGAGTAAATTATGTATTTTTAAAAATTCACGAAAAACGCTGCGTTTTTGAAAATCAGTCAAATTTGGGACGCTATGGCTACTTCTGTGAACATCTCAGCTTGTTCATATTTGCAGTATGAATAGGCCTTTATGTGAATAATGAACCTCTGCATTTGTATTTCTCTAATAATTTTCAAAGTAGTAAATTTTCATGCTCGAAACACCAAAAATAGAAAAGTGCTCCTAGATTAAAAAATCTATAATAAAAAAAACCCAATCTCAATTTTGTTCAAAGTCCCCCAAAATGTTCTCAAAGGACTGCAGAATGATATTATGAAAAAACATGTTGCATCATTTTTATTAGCACAAAAGCAGAAAATGTCAAACATTGTGTTTCCAGAGCGTTGTGGCTACTGCGTGAAGGACATCTCTAGTAACAAGAAAATACAGTAACACGTCTTTTTTCTTCTCTGAGCTTCGCTAAACAACAGTAATGATCTATTGTCGGAAGGTGGGAACTGTTTTGTAAAGAAAAAAAGATCGTTCCAATTAAATGCATTCGCGTGGTTTGCGACTTCACGCCAGTGTTAGACATCTCTCAGTCCACAGTAGGCACTTTCAGTTGTAGCCTCCTTTTCTTTCATCTATTTCAGTTTAGTATAATTCATATCTTGAGTGGTAAAGAACGCATTCCCTCCATGCGTCTCTTATGATGATGTGGTGCGCCAGAATTGAGAGATTGGTATAAAAGCCAAGGTCTCTTCATGAATGGAAATGAATTTCTCGAGAGTGGTCGCCAAGACGTGTGGTTTTTGTTGGCCCAAATGTGTACGTTGTCAAACCTTATGTGATCAATGCAGAGTTTAAAAAGAATCGATTACGTGAAGATTGGTGGCAGCAGTCTTGGCCACGGACAAAACACGTTTTGTTTGCATTGCATCTGCTTTGTTTTGCATCTCCTTGTATGTCTTGAAGCAGTTCTGGCAGATCTGGTCTCCCTCTTGAATTGAGCGCGCATCCTACTTCATGACCCTCCGCAAAAGAGACTCGATACGATATCTTCTACATATCGAAAATTCCGCTGCAGCGGAATTTTCTTTTTGTGCACCATGAGGCAGTCCGTACAAAATCTCGGTCATGGCTATAACGCCTACCCGTAGCCACCTTCAGAGCGTAGGACAGTGATCGCATCAAGGTGAAGCACAATTTGGATGCTTAACTTCTATCTCAGGTGGTGTTTGGCTGACTGGCACAGCCGTGCTCGTTGCTGTCGTCTGTTCAGGCGGGCGTCTATCGCGCCGCCCTTTGCACCTATCCGCCTAACGCATGCTACTCCGTTTACACGAGTTCTTGTAGCGCGGGCCACTCGATCCGCCACACGATCCGCACGGTGCGGATCCAGAGACCGGGCGGGAGAGCGGCGAGCGGTGAAAAATGTATCGTGTAACCAACGCAATCGACACCCCAGCATTTTCTCGTGTAGAGCGACAAAGCCTGGCAAACAATGTGTGGCTGCTGTGCTTAGGTTGCACTGCGGTACTCGCCGTTCACCACTGTCGCTATTTGCAATTTCTCACATTCTTACAATGCATGATCGACTCAGCTACACAAATTTCGCGTTTAGCTTCGTTGCTTTTATATAGGTAAGCGCATTTACTTAAAAAAAATTATCCAGAGGAATGAAAATGTCCGTGCTGCCCGTCGACGAGGAATATAAGTGGTGTCGCAAATGCATTTAATTGGACCGATCTTTTTTTCTTTACAAAACAGTTCCCACTTTCCGACAATAGATCATTACTGTTGTTTAGCGAAGCACAGAGAAGAAAAAAGACGTGTTACTGTATTTTCTTGTTACTAGAGATGTCCTTCACGCAGTAGCCACCACGCTCTGGAAACACAATGTTTGACATTTCCTGCTTTTGTCCTAATAAAAATGATGCAACATGTTTTTTCATAATATCATTCTGCAGTCCTTTGAGAACATTTTGGAGGACTTTGAACAAAATTGAGATTGGGTTTTTTTATTATAGATTTTTGAATCGAGGAGCACTTTTCTCTTTTTGGTGTTTCAAGCATGAAAATTTACTACTTTGAAAATTATTAGAGAAATACAAATGCAGAAGTTCATTATTCACATAGAGGCCTATTCATGCTGCAAATATGAACAAGCTCAGATGTTCACAGAAGTAGCCATAGCGTCCCAAATTTGACTGATTTTCAAAAACGCAGCGTTTTTCGTGAATTTTTAAAAATATATAATTTGCTCCGAATTCCATGAAATCATTAGAGCTATTTCCTCTTTACTTCTACTTCCGCCAAAAAGAAAGATATTTGTAATATATAGCTTCAGTAGCTGCCAGCATGATCGCGAATTTACGAAAACGCACTCTTCGTAAACTGGTCGTCGTCAACCGGCGACACTTGTCGAATTTTCCTGTTATGAAAAAAAATTTTATTTGAAAACGAACTGCGATTTCGTGCTGTGCAGGCATATGTGCACAACATACAAAATTATCAGGAAAATCGCAAACATCAAATATACACACTTTTTTGATCTTTCGTGGAATCGACCTCCCGCTAAAAGGGACCGTGAGGCGATGCGAAGCCAGAGCACTTGCACGATCGCGTTCCGTTGGCGTTCGTTGCGCATGCTACCGACGTCGCGTCGTGGAACGCGAAGAGGGATGCTACGCGCGTCGTGTCTTACATCTAGCCTGGCCATTAATGCTCACAGGGCGAGCGGGGAACGCGGTCGACAGGCGGGCGAGAGGGGGGCAGCGTAGGAGAGGAGAGAGAAGGGGAGGGGACGCGCATGCGCTCGAGCTCATCGCGGCGTTGCACACGAGAGAATTTCGGCATGTCTAGCCCACGTTTCAGAGGAAGAGTGGAAAGGGGGAGGGGAGAGGGGTAGAGGACATGGGGAATGGTGAGGGGGAGTGGAGAGGAGGTGTGTGGAGAAGGTATGCGCATGCGCAGTAAGGATGGTCACGTCGCACACCACCACCACCGGATTGAGCTCCGCCTTAAGATGCTTCGCATCTAAAAAATTTCGCGGACGCCTATGCTTAAGCGCGTTTCGCTTTGGCGGTGATCGTGATACTGTACACCAGAGTACTTAGCTCACCCTGGCGTGGATGTCTCCGACCATTCCAGTCCAGGTGCCGTTAGGGAAAACCATTCCCGTGCCACCTCCTTCCGGACAGGTAACATCATATCTACAAAAAAATGGCATTATTGTGGAATCATCTGAAAACGCCACGCATCTGTGCTGAAGGTCAGTAAGAGCATCGACGGCCTTCAGAACGGGACAAGTTATGGCCGACCAGAGCGACGTTTCCAGTAGCAACCTCATCCTGATCATAGCGACAGTTAAAAGAATATAACGTATGAGCCGTGGACACGTCACGTATTAAGGCAGTGATGTACTGCTGCGCGCATGTAAGATGGTCCGTGGGCAGTGTGACCGGCTGACACGTGAGATTATGGAAACCAATGTGATGTATGGTGTTGGCTCAGTATGTGTAAGCACTACGTCATTGCTGATTAATAATAAATATGCTGTATTATTAAACAGGTGACTTGTGCTATCACGTTATGCCACATACGTGTACATTAGCTGTTGTTTTCTCCAACAAATGTTGTTGGAAGTTTTAGTTGTTTATGTCCTCGTTCCTTCGCGCGCTCTGGCGTTAATCGTCATCCTTTAATATGATGTACCAAAAGACCCGATTCACTGCTGTAGTGTTCATAACGCCCACGGAGGGAAGTGTAGATAATAAAATTCAAGGTGTTCTCAACAGAAAGAAAACAATAAGTGAATCACGTGACCATTTTCTGTTTATTCTGTACAATGATTGAGAAAGTGTTTGGTTATATTCCTGCACAGTGCTTACAGGCAAAAAAATTCACAGCATATCCCCGGGTGAATGATGAGGAGCTTGGGCGAAGCTCCTGAAGCAATCATGGTTACACCGTGAAATCTTCGGTGGTTTCGCCCAGCAGTAATCAAAGCGATAGCCCAGTACATCATCAAAGACGTGACAAACACTGTATATATTTATACATGAAATTTTAAAATTGGTAAGTGGTAGCTAGGCGTGGCTTCCGTTCCCCCTTCATTATAACGGCTTTATGGTCGGTGAAGCGATGGATCGGTGATGGATCGTAGTCGGATGTTTGCAAAGACAAAGTAGTGGGCAGTTTGCAAAGGTGGTTACGCCGGACAACGGAGACGTGGCAAGGTTAGACTAAGAGGAGCTTCGCCCCTAAGATATTTTAACACGAGATTGTTAAAGAGCTCGTTTTGCAGGATTTCAGATGTCGGTGTCGTCGTCGGCGTTGTCGGTTGTGAGCGAACGATCAGCGCTGTCCGTGAGCGAAAATTCGAAATAGATTCAAATAAAGAAAACAATAACACTTCCGCTTGAGCTGCAATTGAGCCCAGGCTTTCAGTGTGCAAACAGGTGTTCTACCACAGAACCATGTCCGGGATCAAAATTCTTCGGTAAAAAAGCACTAGATGATTGTCAGGTGGTGCGAGAAGTGTTCTTAGCGCATGTATTACTGCGTGGCAGAAGCGTAGAATCGCTCCCGGTGTCAAGACTTATGAATTGCACAGTGAGTGAAAGGTTTAATGGCGCACCCATTACAAAACACTAGACTTTTTAATCATCGTCGTCAGCAAATGCATCAACAAAGCGAGCAGCTGCGTAGGTTCGCGTGTCGCCTTATGGACGCGTAGCGAGTACTGCGCCGATTCGCAAATGGAAGAACGATGGCGTAGTGGGCACTTCGCAAGTGTACTTGAGGTAATCATTATGGAAGTTTTCAATAGGCAAAGTTACTCGCACATATGTGCCTTTCCTTAAGGCACGTTTGAGGTATCCACCACCGAGAAGCGAAGCCAGCTTAGCGATTGAGAATGAGATGCGAACGGGGCCCGATCGCGCTATCGCGTTCTAATCTTGAAAGCGAAGCACAAGCGTCCTCCAACCTTTATAACGTTGTCTATATGATCTATATTGAATAGAACCTTGAGATAAAGCTAACTGAAGCTGAGGCACACACAAATCAGACGTGAACTTGGTGGTTTTAATTTGTCGCAAGCGCAGGCGGATAATGCAATCATAACATTTAGAACTCTGTGGAAGTGCTCACGTGAAGCCGCCTTTGTCGGAGAGCACTTCAATCATATTTGCCATTGGACCATACATTGAACTTCTTCGGTCTTCATCACCGCAGTTCAGCATGAGCCAAGGCAGCCACTGCAGTGCAGCAAGGAAAAAATGCGAGTTACAAAAAGTATAGAAGAACATGAGAAATACGAGAAAACAGCTTTACGAAATGCGACTAAAAAACTTGGCATGAGTGACGTAGGCAAGGTTATGCTATTTCTCTTTGACCGTTCCTCCCGCATGCGTTCGAAGGCCTTCGATGTTGAGCACGCCGCTGCTCTTCGGAACTTAATGTAACAGTCATATTTCAATCACTGTGACATAGAGTGAGCTCCCTTTGTATCAACCCTGTACTGCGGTAGGTTTTTTACTTCTAATAACATTATTCGTCCGTCAAAAGAAAGAAATATTCGTCCGTCAAAATTAAGTGGCAGAATTTGTTCTGACATTGCAATAAGTTGATAGCACACAAAAGTAGGTGTCCAGCATGCTTCGTACGGTGGTCTCATATAACTTAAAATCTCAGCAAAACTTGCAAGAAGCGAGAATTAAATGGGTATTTATTTCAGCAAGATGGCAAATGCGATCTTTTTTTGTTGTGCAACAAAAGCAGTTGTTCTTGCTTGAAGGGCCCAGATATCCTTCACACTTCCGAGCCGAGCAGCAATTGAGATAGCTGCTTCAGCCCCCTTCTCAGCCGAGTCGCAGGTCATCTAGTAGCGGCAACGACAATAAATAATATGAATGTCTTGAGCAGCTAGTTGTTCGATTATACTGATTGATGCTTAAATGCTGTTTGTAAAACTGCGCAAAGTTGGGGTATAGATTACCACCTAAGTAGAGACAGACGATGGTAGAGCGGAGACAAACACAACAAATCTGAGATTTTAAAATGGGCTAACTGGTTACTGGCGCTGTGGAACAGGGTTTTCTCGGCCCATAATAGGACGGGTCATAGAAGGACACACAAATGATAGATGCCTGCACATTAACGCAAGAGGAAAGGTCGCCGCACATGTGCGAAAAAAAAATATCATAGCCAAAACGTACATGATGAAGCAAAACCGGACTCTTCATTCTGGCATTATCTCAGTTTATTTTATAATGCACGCAAACGCGAAGTGGTCCTAGCTGCGCGAGGAAGTCACGAAATTTTAATTAGATGATTAGGGGGCGGCCGCCGTTCGTAGCTATCTAAAAGGGGGCATCTGCCCCATACTTTTACTCAGCCGTAACTGTCACGTCATTGTTTAAGAGGCTGGGCTATGGCCATGACAATCTTTGACGATAATGGCGGCCAAGGACAGCCAATCTTGCATTCCAAGAGCTCTTTTTAATCCCTTAAGGCCGGGTATGAAAGGACAGCTGTTGTGAGAAGCACGTCAATGCTTCATTTTCATCTTTGCATTCACTACTAAGCGTGTTTTCGTTTTTCTTTTCCACTCGACCAACCAGAGAAAGAGGGATGGCGCTGCAGTAGCCATAACGGCGAAGCCTGAGCCCGCTACGGCCACAAGACCAGAATTTTGTTTCCAATAAATTGAAAATGTAGATTCCGCGATCAAGCTGCTCTCCTTCCAAAAAGCAGAAACTACAGGGAATCCTATCTCAGGTGTTCAAGCATAAATTGCTGACTCCGGCTGAAGTACTAAACGTCAAATAAAAACAGTCACCGCAGCATATTGTTGCCTCCGCCTTCCAAACAAGTAAACAAAGGGCTGGTCGCAAACAGCGCAATGATCACATTTTTGCCGATCACGTATATTCCTCCAATATTTTCTGAAAACCCGTGCACATCTTATATAATGTTAAAGTTTAATTTTCTACGAGCGCAACAGACTATGCGGATTAATTACTACGAGTGGAACAGACTACGCTAGAACACAGTTCCTTTGACCCCTTTCTGTTCACCCTATTCTTCTTCACGAACCGACAAAAAAAAAATTAAATTCGGAACCAATATATAGGGCTCCGTGTTTTTGGGGGTTTATTTTTCATGAAATTCGATGGGTGTTTTTCGGGGTTTATTTTTTGGGAGGAAGTTCGGCGTTTATAGGAGTTTTTTTCGTGTAAAGCTCCAACTCTTCAAAATTCGGTGGTTAATTTTGCATTATAAATTCTTGCAATGTGTCCTTATGAAATCAGTCCAAGTAAAATGCGTTGCATTGTTGCTGATAATCCTGATTCTCCATCATTTCACTTTTTCTTACTTCTTGTCGATTTACACTGTTCATAAGGCTGTTGATGTGCACTGCCGTAAACTCGCCAAATTGTACTTTTGGGACGGCGGGGGTGCAGGAAATAGTCAAGTTGCATCTCAGCTTTTTCTGCCAGCCTCCCTCATCTTCTTGATGGAAAATAAAGGACTTAATATGATTACTACTCTCAGCACTCCAAAATCTTAGATGCGATGATATCGCAACACGGAAACATACGAACACACTAAGTGTATTTAGATGTCTAGAAGGTTTGAACGCACAAACACAAATACATACAAGCCCACATACTTCAAATACAAAACACCTACGTTTGTTCGTATTACATCCTTAAAGCGTGTTGTAATGGACGCAAAGCATATTTTAGGGGGTTGCTGCCGCTGATGTAGGTGCGCTCCTTTCGATTGATGATTCTCAGCTTTGAAAATGCCCTTTGAACGTTGAAAAAACCCATTTAAAATAGGAGTTTATTGAATAAATTCGAGTTGCCAAAAATTTTGCCGGCGAGTGTTTATCAGATTTTTTTTCGGATTCATCCTAAATCACGGATCCCTACAGGCTATATATGATTATTTTGTGCTTAAAAACAGGAGTAGTACTTGAGGAACGCTTCGTTTCGCTGAAACTCTGGCAGTTTCAAGCTTTTATACTACCTTGAACGAACTGAATATTAGTAGTCCTACTGTAAATGCCAAGCATTGTGCTGTCTCTTCCTCCTCCGTTTTTATTTTTTAGACCTTACACCGTGAGGGTGGGACAAGAGTTTGCTACACAAGGAAAACGCGGGGCTGAAGAAAGAAGTTGCTTCTCTCAAGAAGACCAGTCTTGTAAAAATGGTCGCTCTATATGCTCAGTACTTCTCAGTAGAACTGTCTTTACTACACATAGACTTCATTGAACGCTGTTCGAACTCCTGAATAAAGGGCATCACCGTCATCCCCATGGCTATCATGACTGTTATGTTGTTGATTTCGAATTTCAGGACGGCCAACGGTGTAGGAGGCGCAGAAGCTTTTGAAATGTACATTGCGAGGATAAGTCATTGATTGAACAATGCCGATTCTAATCCTGAGCGTTATCTCCTTTAAAAAAACTGAATCCCACTTGAGTTTATAAAGAGACTAACCGACTTTGAAATTTATGAGCGCTGCTCCGATCGATTATTTAAGGTATCACACGTAGGAACTAAAAGCTCCCAGCTGCGCTGTGTCATAGTGGAGCTGAGGACAAGGGTATTTTTTGTACGAATGTAGATATTTGTGATCTAAAACGCTGGAAAGAGTACTTACGTTGAGCGCTGTGACACGTATGTGTGTGCCATTGAAGTTTCCAGCTTGTAAGTGTGAGGCCGAAAGGTTCAGGTTGTAAGGAAAAAAAAATGCAAAATTATTTCCCCGTTTTCATCTTCGCCATTTCGTTGCTTGCATTTTCCCAATGCTGTAGGCGACGCCACTCGCATCGCAGTAATAGGCTAAGGTTCGTAGCCATGACTGCTGCGTTTCTTGAAATCGCCGTGGCAAGTGCAAGCCTGAATACCAGGCGATGTAAAGACACATCATGGCATAGTTTCGAGAAAGAAGCGACACTCGGCACTTAACGCTTCTGTGGAAAAGAACGCGCTTGAATTTCGGCGAGAACAGGCTTTATGTCTGTGTGAACTAAGTGTGAATGTTTACTGCGGCAGCATCCGTCATAGATTTAGCTTACTGTGGTTAGCACAGGTAATAAAGAAACCACCAGTAAAGAACCACATAAGTGTAGAAGACATCACTAATTGAGCGTCACCAACTACTGCTCAATAGACTCGTGACAGCTCATGTAGACAAACAAAGACGCCTACCCTGTACACGAGCGCAAAACTACCGCGAATTCATTTGGTCAGAATTTTGCGCAGGAACTTCATCTTTTACTTCTTCATAAATAGTACAGTTCAAGTAAGCAGTATGCGAACATTGAGAGGTAATGTTAAAAATGTTTGTGTTAGTTGTGGTTTTCACATTTTTTAGATTCCTTTTTCCATAACCAAAAAATTGAACCTTATGTCTAAGCAAAAGTTTAAGCGGCACTGTGCGGCCTCTGACGGAGCGCAGCGTAGATAACCAATTTAGAGGCTTCTGTGTCTAAGCACTGTTGGCGAGTTAGACTTGTGTTATAATCTAATTATATAAGTATCCCGCACTGGAATGTTGCATGTAGCGAGCAGTGCCCAGACGGCGTGGCCTCGAGCTCGAACAGGCTACATGGTGTCGTAAAGACGGTCTTCTTTCGGTCTCACTCCATCGACGAAGAATATAATAGATCCATCGACGAAAAATACATGGCATTGATGAGCTTGTCCATTGCACCTTCTATTCGTGCTTACGCGTAGGATATACCTTTCTTCGTCACATTGCTCAGGCTATAAGAAAACACAGAAGTGTAAAGTAGCATCAATCCTCACCACCGCAACTCCTGAAGAATAGCAAGGCGTTGTGGAAGGCCTGGATTGTTTCATCGCGTGAAACTTCATCGACTAGTGGCAAGTTATGGCTTCTTGTTCTCGCGTTGAAACTCGAGGCGGGCTTTGTCTGAATAGTCGAGCACCAGTTTCGATTATTACGCAGTGCTTAGCGATTTCTGTTTGCTGGATCTTAGTGACGCCTAATAGCAGTAGAAACGTAGGAAACGAGACCTAAGTAGGTCTTCTTTCCTGCACATCGAAAGAGACTTGGATTAATGTTGAATGTTTGTTCGGGGAGCCGGGTAGTCAAAGAAAAACTGTAATCATCAACGAGGAAAAAGGATATTGCTTGCTTCCACAATTTCTTCGATTTAAATGATCACCGCGCAGTTACTCAGGTGTTTATAGGCATGGTTAAACTTTGTTAGCAGAGCCGTCTTCCTCCTGTCTGCAGGGTAGCTATTTTTGTGCGACGCAGGTTTCACGGTCGAACAGCAATTGTTGGTAGCCCTCGATGATGCGTTTAATGCTTCAGGCTTTCAGTGCCGACGAAAAGTATGACGAAGCAAAAACGCTGATTTGATCTTCATGCACATTAAATGCATGGTTACCAAGCCGGTGAGTCCGGTGGTAATGTTTGTGCCGTGGACAGGGATATTTTTCGATGTTTTTTTTTGGACATCATTTTTAGGTAGATGACTGGTACATGTTGACGGTGGAGGTCAACGTTTTTTGCATAATTTCGAATGTCGTAGGGCAAGTGATGGACACGCACACTTGATGTACAGATTCAAGTCGGCGTTATTGAATGTCCTCTGGCTATCCGGCATGGCGGTCTGTTTCCATGTTTTCATGTTGCCTTCCCTTTCTTCCTCTTCATTGGTACGTTTGTGCAATACAGCAGTGACTGCGCACCTATGAAGATTAACGTCGAGGTCGATGGTTCATCGACTTCCATTGCAATCACGGCACGGACTCGGATCATGGGTGCGTTGTGTTGCACGCTGCCTTACATCACGCCGTTAGGTCTCTTTCCTGCCGCGAAGTTTTGTTTTAATTGTACCGTCTTGTTGGCGGCGTGCTATTGGTGCTTCTTGGATATGAAGTTGGAAGCGGCTTCATCGATGACGCAGGGTTTCTGTATTTCAACGTACAGCAACCGTGCTTCCTGGGGTTTTGCATTTAGTTTCCAGAAATGGTCTGGTACACTGGCCCCAGAGGAGCGTATTGTGCCAACAATGCCACCGGTGGTAGTGTACAGGCAACGGCGAACGGGACTAACATCGAGGCTTGCAACATACAGCTCTTTTTCTCAGGTTGCTGCGATGACTGCATGGCGGTGGAAATATTGTCACGTGGTCGCGACGTTGAAGAAGGCAGCAGTCGGGGTGTTCAAGACGACACTCTTTAATCGGGCGAACTTGTGCCCAGGAAATTAAAAGTTAAAGTACAAGCAATACGCGCGGTACGCTGATAGCGGCAAACAGAGCGTCCGCCATCGGTAATCTCATCAGCCATTAGCTGCGTCGGCATTTTGTGCCTGTTACGCCGAAGATTCCAGCGTTATGGTTCGCGTTGCGCGCTCGGGCTTATCAGAGGCTTCTAAAATAACGTGGAAGGTACCCAGACATTCGGGCACGGTTCGCGTAGGTAGTGGTTATAAGTTCAACGGACCGATTACATAAAAATACAAGAAGCATGCGTGCCAATATCAAGTATGGTGGACGGCGAGGTTACTGCAGTGATGACGCTTCTTGACGTAGGCGCGGAAGGGGAGCGTGACGGCGGGCAGCAGCACCTGCGTTACTGATGCTTTCCTACGTAACCTGCGCTTGCTCGGTGATCTCAGCGCTAGCCTGGATTTCCTCGCACGCGATGTCGGCTACTTAACCCAGCTGAGGCTGCGATTGAAGGAACACCTTGCGAAGTTCATCATGAACGACCACACTGATTGTATCACGCAGATCGTTGTTGCCTAGAGGCTCAGCTTGGGCGTAATGTCGATATCAGTGGGTGGTTATATCTAGCTTAGCCTATATATGCACAGGATTGAGAAGCAAGGCATATTACGATTGTGGGAGAGAAGCGGCATGATGAGAGTTGAATGCCAAAGCTGGAGTTACGGCAACGAAATGTGAACGATGGCATCATGATGAAAAAAAAAAACTGCATCATTTCTATGACTATGAGAATATGACAATGATACAGTGACGACGAATTGGCTGAATTATGGCGGCAGGATGGACAAGCAATAGTCCTAGTTAAGTAGTCAACTTACATCGCTTGAACGGAGTAAGCTATGAAACTATAAACAGATAATGACATCTATACTCGGATAGATAGAAATAGAGATAGGTAGAGGTAAGGTGCCTAAAGAATGTTAGAGTCATGACGGTACTTTAGTGGTATTGCCGTCTGGCAGTTGCAATACTTTCGCCGTCGAGTTCGAGAACTGCTATCCTAAAAATGCGCGTAAAAATTGGAGGAATTATACTTACCTTTATGAGTCATATTGTCATAGCACTGTCAGCTCAATCGACTTTGAAACAGTCTCTTAAAATGCTTGGCTTTAAATGAAGAGGTTAGCCCAAGCTAGCCGAAGGTTTTTAGGTTTGAGGTTTTTCTTGTTGTTTGCCAAATGACTGGTAAAGTACACTTTGTTTTTATATAAAGCTCAAATAATGACTGTTCTGTAACTAAAGTGTGCTGAATCAGCGACAACTGAAGTCCTGTGTTTGTGTTGCCTGCTTTTCCTTGTCTTGCGTCCGTGCCTGAGTGCCTTACTGCCTTGCACGTGAAACCCCTTACAACTAGCTCAACATTCTGTCGCTCTGCAAGTCACAACATGTGTTGTCCTGGAGATAAGAAACGTCACTTGTGCATGATTTAATGACTTGCAATGTAGCCACGTGCTGTCAACGACAAAAAAAAGAAACATTAGTATTACTGTAATCAGCGTATTGTAACGACATATGAAAAAAATGGACAAAATCCTCGTGCTTCGTACATTAAAGGTCACTAAGGGCCCTACTGCTATAGACAATGTACCTTGTTCGTCTATTCTGATTACAAACTACTGAGTGACTTAGATGGTTTATGAATTCTGGAGTCTCTCAATCGATATGACAATTCGATATCCGCAGTACGGATTCGCCATTGTGTACGCCATCCCGCCTGTCCTATGAACCGTACAGTCGTTAAGTCGCAAAGCGTGAGCCAATATTGTGCGCTTTTTTATTTATGAGAAACATCTGCAGAGTGCGTGTCGTTGATTTGTGGAGCGCATAAGCGACCCGTGCTCAGGCATAACGAATGCGCTGACTTAGCCCCTACGCGCACGAGAACCAACATTGGTGTTTGTACACACGCTCCATACGTGCGTCAAGGCAGGGCATCGGCAATGAGGCTGTGTATGCAACGTAGTGGCAGTTTCTATTTGTCAAGCTTTGAGACCTAAGTCGGCTCTCTGCGCGCTCTAGAAAACAGTGAATGGCACGGTACTCAGCTTTCCGCATTAAGAGGAGGAATCAATGGAGCTGGGACCACACCGAATTAACAGGGTGAAATGGCGCAATGAGTGCGCAAATGCGGTTTTGTAGCCTTTTCATTTCGTAAGCCGCGAATGGAAGCTGAAATTTCTCAGTTCATATGACGAAGTAGACGTGCACGTTTTGCGTCCGCACTTTGGAAACATACAGTGATCAGCGAATGAAACCAAATACTCGTGTAGTAGTATCGCCCGCCAAAAGGAAGACGTTTACGGCGGCTCGTGGGGAACGTACTGTCGCCTGAAGCAAAGCGAAGCAGGTGCTGAGCCCAAGGCACGGGCAGCCCGTGCGACGCTCTTTCGGGTTTGTTTTCCGCCGACAAAAATGATCTGTCAGCTAGAGCTTTCTGTCTACTTCTGCTCTCTACTGTGTCTGGGCATTCTCACGTCCTTCGCACGCCACGGAATTGGTGACCATGGAGAGTGGACACGGCTAAAGACAACCGCATCGTTTCCAGCGACCAGCCCGGAGCCATCCCCACTGACGGTAGCGATCGAGTGACCCCAGCGCCATAGCTGCACCGTGATGGCTTTAACAAGCGCCCATTGGCGCTTGTTAAAGGGAACTGGTGCATTGCAGCGAACATTCAGAGCAATCCCTGAATGTATAGTGCAACGCACTATAAATTGCATTCGCTTTGAAACGAACTTTTCGATTCGTCCGTTTAAAGGGGTGGTGCCACCAAATTTGTGGCTTGCGCGTTCTTTGCGGTAAGCGTTTCCCATAGCTCCAGGAAGCATGATGCACGCACCAAGATTCATGTATTCTCGCTAAATAATTTAATATCGCCTTTTGATTTGGACAACTTTCGGTTTCGGTTTCTGGGCGCCGAGGTTGGGCAGTGACGTAGAAGTGTAGGAGGCGTGGTCACGTGACCACACAATGCTGTGACGCACATAGCCAGGAAGCGATCGAAACTCGGCGAGTGATGTAGCAACCGATGCTTTGCCGGTACTAATAGTGAACTAGAATATATTTTAGTTCACTACAGCCGGTACGTACGTTGCGGAAGTGGCGGAGGTCCGGATGTTACTCACGTTACTGCAGCAGATTTGGTGTTACGTCACTACAACTTTCGTTGCCCATCCTACAGATCTACGTCAGTGTTGGCGCGCTAGCGATGGGTTTCGATCGGGAGAATGAGCATTTAGGTACACTTTGGAAGTGAATTAAAATATATTCTAAACGTTTGCTGTGTCCGACCTTTCGTGTGGAATGTCCTTGCATACAGAGGAAACCCACAAGAGGCTTGTTATAGCCTCGAAATTTGATGGCACCACCCCTTTAATGCCTTTCCAGGGCGATCGCTCGACCGGAAAGACACATAACTGAAAGGCTTCTGTCGCCGGTTTGAACACTGGACGAGGATGAATTCTTCGTCAGCTAAACCAAATTGTCTAAGAAACTTGTATCGATTTCCTTGTAGCTTGGAAAATCGGCGAACCCAGCCTTGAAATTCTCGGATTTTCCAAGCTATGTACCCACAGGCCTAGCAGCAGACTCTTCCTTGTAGCTACATGCGTGCTATGAATTAGCGGATGGCAATATAACACGTCACACCAGTTCTTTTTTTTTCGGTATTAATAATAATGAGCAATAAACATATGACATCCTGCATGCTATTTTTTATTATATTGCACAAGTTTGAAAAACATACCGTCCATCCGCAGTGAAAACTATCGAGAATAAGTGCATTCGAAGTTGCAGACGCTCAACAAACATGGACAGCCTCACCGAGGCATAGAAACGCCAGCGGCCTTGACTTTATGTCAATGATGAAGCATGGACAAGCAATTTTGTAGGAGAATTCACTTTTTTAGAAATTTAGGTAAACACGTACGAAAGATAATGGTTGAATTCCTACGGCAGAGTTGGAGCAGCCGATGGCCTCCACGAGCGAGCACTAAAATTTGGCGTAGAGCAACGCCTCCAAATCCGCGATTGGAACACAACCCGCGGCGCTGGAGCAAGGCGAGTACCGAGTTGGTACTTTCGGTACTTTCGATTACCGAGTTGCCCAGAATGCCTTGCGTGTAGTTATTCCATTGTACGTCAAATTTTGTCGATTAACTCGTACACGGCAGTTTCAGCATCGCTTTCAGTATACGATGAATTGCTCGTGCAGGATCTGGTCCTTCTTGACTCGGAGCTGTCGATATATCGAGCAGCAAGCCGTCCAAGGCGTCTGCCGTTACTGCCAAAAACACGCGACTACCGGCGGCGCCCCTGAGCAGACAAGCGTGTTAAAGGAAGTGCGTCACGCAGAGTTCCGGTACAGTCCGCCGATTTTGGTGGAGCAATTTTTGCTGCTGCACGGAGTGTCTCGCGCTCTCAATCCACTCCAACTCTCTCATTGGAACGCTGGAACGCTTCACTCCCGCCCTCGCTATGTCATTGGACCACGCTTGCTCCACAAGGAGCAGAAAACCTTGCGCCGACTCTGCCATTAGAATTCAACATAACTGATCAACGCTTTACCCCAGGAGCTGAGAATCGTCAATCGGGTATGGCATAAACCACCATCTTTCTTCTGTACTGGTATTGTTCATTATGGAAAACGTTATACTGTTAAGCCTCGCCATAACGAACTTAATATAACCGAATACCGGCCTAATAAAGTATTTCGCTTTTCACAGCTTCCTGCCCGTAGAACCCCATCTATCCTTAATATCAGTACAACGAAGCGTGTCTATTAGTGATTTCACTATAAACAATTTTCAGTGTGTTGCCGCAGAGGAAGGCTGAGGCGATGCACTGAAGCTTGTGCTGGGGCCAGCAGTAATATATTTCACACTCATTTTTAGGAGAGAGTTTTTTCGACGCGGGCGCCACGAACGCTCGGATGCTACACAAAAATAAATTTACAGAATGCCGTAATATTGTGGCTTACAAATTTCCTTCTAGCCGCAGCCGTTTCTACGTACGGCAGACAGGGCATTGAGTTATTGCTGCTGCATAAGAGGTCGTGAACCGGATCATCCCCATGCACTATTTCTTTGCGCTGTCGAGATTGCGGTTCCACGCCCTGATTCAATGAATGCGCCATTTTATACAGACACAGGAACATAGAAAGGCGTCTAATCGTCGAGCCGTGGCATTAATAGTAGCGGAGGCGCGAAAGACGCATAGCACTAATGCGGTTCGTTAGAAAGCCCGAGGTCCAGGAACTTGTTATACGGGCAGCCTGCGCTCAAGTGCGTATCTGCCTTATAGCCAATTGCAGCAGCGGCGCAGGGCCGCGGCATCCTTTGTTCACTGCCCTTGTTTTGCAAGCCAGTGAAGAGGCAGCATGGCTGTAGGCAGTAGCGAAGGTACGCTAAGGGCCGCCTGCTGCGGATCCGCCGATGGACAGCGGCTGGATCGACGATACAAAACTTTAGCCCACGCTTCAACGAACATGTATTTGAAGCCGTATAGGTTATTTTAATGTTTCACGTGATCGCGTTCAAGAGCTATGTCACTCTATCATCGTCTACGCACGTGCCGCTTCCGCACCGAGCGATTGAAGCTCATGGAGGTGCGCCGTTCGCGTCAGTTCAGCCACAAACTACATTTTGTCTTGTGCAGTCCGGTGCATTATTGCGACAGCACTTATATAAACACTCTCGACGGATTTTCGCCATGGCTGTCATGTCCTAGATATATACATGCAGAAAGAAAAAAAATTCCGCAGCACCCGACCGTGGATTCCAACCAACGACCCCTCGCTCCCCAGAGCGCTGTGTTACACAAGTGAACCACGCGTTATGCGTGCGCCTGCGAAATAACGGCGAGCTCTTTATATACACCATTTACCACGGTTGGTACGCAGATCTCGGAGGAGCTTGAGCGTGTTTTCTATTGCTCAACGCTCCTACATTTTCTTTCGATTTGAAAACTGCACTTGAGACAGGCACGACAAAGTGGCCTCTTTCTGTACCCAATCGTGATGTGTAATGAAAAAAAAAACACCGGGCACACCTAGGGAGCCTGGGCACACCTTGCGTACGATGCGACGTCTCTGTGTGGCAGGAGACGCAGGTTCACTCCACGCACCGCAGTTTTAAAGAAAAATATATATGTAAGAGCGTCAGATTCTCCATTGTCGACACTTGCAGCGCGTTGCTCAAGCACAAATATGAAACAACTGTGAGAGTTGTCAGTTCACGCTTGCCCTGTGCATGCCTGTGCGTTCTTTTCGGGCGTCCATCTTTGTGCTTCAGCGGCGCTCTGCAAGTATCAAGCTGCTTGTCGTTCTTCAAGTGACATTCCAATTTCTCGCTATGGCATTCATTACTTCGCCCTTGCGGCGAAACTGTGGCTTTTTTTCAAGTGACTGCCCAGCTTCTCGCGTTTTGCTTGGCGGCCTCGACTTTGCATGCTTGAGCACTCAGTGAGAAATCCTGTTGACTTGCGCGCTGACGTCTCGCTTCCTGGTATTTTAGTTTCATACGTGCGTCAAGTTATTCGTTCGTCGCTGCTATGGTGCAGTTATGTCCACGCAGTTCACCAGTACAACGGAGACGCAACAGTTTAGCGCAGTTTACTTTAGAGGTGCCGATTGCGCTATATGTTATAACTGGATATCCCCAAAAGTGTGGGCTTGGATGGTGAAGCTCCTGTCATAGCCAATACAGATCGAACGCTGCCACAGCGACACTTTCGGTCTCTATAGCAACTCGTTCCTAACCCAGTTGGTTGTGACACACGCGTCGTAATTTAGAACGCCACAGTGCGATCATGCACACCGTCGTAAGCAGCTTCCAGTTCAATGTGTTATAAAACGAGGTGCAACGGGTAGGAAAAACAGCCGCGGAAGTAAACCTCCACAAGAGCCTGTTTTAACCAACAGTGCATATTGCATTTATGTATAACTTTGCAAATTTCTCTACTTAGTGTCGATACCATGCATGTAGCGATGAGAGTTGCGGATGACAAACTCTGGGATCTGCTCACCTTTCACCAAGCGACGACGCCAAGTGATGACGTCTCAGATCACGCTGTTCAATAAGACATGATGACATAGCAATGTGATGTTACTGGTGACGTCATATGACTTTTCGCTTTTAGCATAATTTTGTGTGTGTCTTAGGCTTGTGCGAATATTCGAGCACTTAGAATATTCGAACGAACAATACAGTATTCGAATTCGCTTCGATTCGAATTTAAATTATTGAAAATTTCGAAGTATTCGAAATGAACGAATAGGTGTATATTTGTCCGCTTATAACCCCCTGTAAAGGTTGTTTCACTGCAGTGAAGAAGTGCTATACCGTGAATACATTTTTCCAGAAAAAATCAGCACTCTTCGTTTGTAACCACCTGTAAAGATAGTTTCACTGCAGTAGAAAATGGCTACACCGTGAATACACCTTTCCAGAAAAAATCCGCACTGCCGCGAAGCCTTACTTCAAGGTTAAATGAACATAGTACCCTCACATCGATTCATCATTTTTTAAGTTTAAAAACTTGTTATACCGGCTTATATGCTCCAAGTAAAGTAAATTTTAAAACGTAACATATTTTACAGGTTATCATTTGCATTCTACCAAATGCCCAATCTTGCTATTATTCAAAGTTGCTTCCACTTGCTTTGAACAAAAAAGAATGACATTTGCACATGCCTTGTTAAAATTTTGAAAAAGCATTGTGCAGGTTGGTTGGGTCATGACAAATATGCTTATTTTTCTTTATAATATGTGATATATACTATCCAAATTCGATTCGAAATTATTCGACCAAAATCTCTATTCGCTTTGAATTCGCTTCGAGCCTAAAATTTACTATTCGCACAAGCCTAGTGTGTCTATAAGAAATGATCTGACCTTTCGTACAAATTGTGTTCATACCGCAGCCTGTCACGGATGCTCGCCGCCAGATTTGTCGCACATGGACACGCAATGCTTTCATTTTTAGTGTAAATCGGTGCAGCGAAATGCCGCAAGGTGGCGGAAGGGTTGAGAAAGGGAAACTGACAACCACACGTTTGCGGCACGAAGCCACAGGAAAATCAACACAGATTTCTCAGAAAAAAAAGCTTCGTATTTGCCAAGAAAACGCCAGGCCTGCGCGCAAAACGCAGCACAGTCACAGCGAAAGCTGGAAGAGCGGCATTTCTAGAGCCCGTTAAAAACTCCCTTGTGGCTACTAATACAAGTACACTAGCAACGGGCGCACTACGCCACAAATAATTTTTGTGAATTTGGGAAGCACCCATCACGACATTATTCGTCAATCTGCGGAGAAGCGAATCTGTAAGGTATTATGTGCACTTCGTTGATGCGACGGTTGATGACGATGAAGAATTATGGCTGAGTCCTTTGTAATGGGTTGAAAGCTTTAAACGACTCACTAGTTATGTAATTCGTATTGTGTGTCGCCCGGTCGTTATTTAACTCTCCCACCACGCTTACTAAAATACGTTAACGTGAGAAAGAGAGAGACAGAGGGAATTAACTATATTGAGACCTTGAGGAAATGGATCATGGGAGCCTTATGGGCTTCCTTGGCAACCAATAGAAGTGCATTCGCGAGGAATCCACTACGCTATAAATCATCATAATTTTTATGGTGGAGGGAAGCAGCCACTATGCAATTTTTCAATGAGAACTAACAGACAATAATGCCCAGGAAAGTATAGGGATGTTATTTGCAGTAATTCGGATATAAATGTGAAGAATGTAAAGTGGACGAAAAGATAACTTGCCGCCCGCAGGGACCGAACCTGCGACCTTCGAATAACGCGTCCGATGCTCTAACACTGAGCTACGGCGGCGGTTAACCTGCCGTCCACTTTATGGGGTATATATGTGCATTTTAAACATGGGAGTGTTAGTCACACCGATCGCAGCCATGGCGGTGAGTGCGATTTCTTTACGAGCTGGCAGCTGATCACTATAGCACGTGATCTCGTTAGGAGCTGGCAGCTGACCAATAATCCCTCGCACACTACCTGAAGGCCAGAGCGTGACCCTCGCTAAGAATGAAGGAAAGAAGATGACTTCTAAGGGCTCGTTTTTCTTCACATTTATATCCTAATTACTACAAATAACAACCCTATACATTCCTGGGCATTATTGTCTGTTAGGTCTTGTTTATATTGAAAGAAAAAAAAGTCCTCAAAAGTCATCTTCTTTCCTTCATTCAATTTTTTGTCATTCTGCGGAGAGCCGTGGTACCCGCTAAACACCTATATGGCCTTATGTGCACTTTGTCGATTTTGTGGCTGAAGACGATGAAGAATTATGGCAGAGATTTTTATAATGGGTTGGAAGCATTCAACATCCTACTCGTTGCGCAATTCGCATTGTGTGACGCCTGGTTACAGAATTCGTATTGTTTGATGCCTGGTTGTTATTTTTTAACACGAAAGTGTTTTATGCGCAGTCCACCAAGACATTCATGACGCGTTTTCATCACGGACGTACGTCAGCTAAATGAACGTCATCAGATGGCAAAGAAAAAAAAAACTATAAGAAAAAGTTCCGTTCACAGGAGTCGAACCCGTGACCTCTCGGTCAGCTACAATCGCTGACGGACGTTAAGCCCACTGCGCTACCGCCGGACTTTTCTTTGTTGCCTTCTAGACTACAGCTCAAGATAGTCTAACAATCACACCACATAATCGTTTCGTGTAAGTTAATGCATCAACCGAAGATATCACATCTTCATCACAGTCAGTCGTCCTATATACATCACGAACTTTGACAGCAATTTCCACGAAACACTCATGAACAGATGGAACTTTAACATCAGACTGTCTATACGCTAACATGCTGCGCCAAACGGAATGCAGACCCAGTAAAAAGATAACATCCAAATGCAGTACAGATCATTCAAAGGGCAAAAAGCGAGAGCTACCGCCGAACACATTACGGAGGTAACATGAACGCACCTTTTATCTTTCACACTTTCCTTTCACAATGATATTGGATATATGGATGCTATGTGCGTTCCCTTTATAAGGGGGCGTTAACATGTGTGCCATCTGGCTCACAAAAAAAAAAAAAAAAAACAAACAAAAAAACGCGCCGTTGCTACAGTCGCTCCATTCGGCGCGTTTCCAATAGAAGTATATATTCGTCAACGCTTTAACACACCGCGAGATGGTCCTCGCTCATATAATCGATTCACATCGAAAAATACCTCTCCGACGCTCGTCTTGCTGTCATCCCCGCTCGCCCTGTGAAAATTAACGGCTAGGCTAGAGGGAAGACACGACGCGCGTAGCGTTTCTCTTCGCGTTTTACGACGCTTTGAAGAAGTGCATATGGAGTATCAGTGTTTATTATGCGCTTGTTGATGCCATATTTGCGCGGGATTCACCATATGCGGTGTGCACGTATATGATAAGAACTTCAGCTACAGCGAAAGTTAAATCATGATCACGGGCGTTAGTGGTCGGTACGAAGATGTGCCACTAGGCGTCAACGCGAGTGCGTCCACATAAAGCGGTGCTATATCTGCCAAACAACAGTAGACATTGTACGAGCTCTCATATACGAATACACTATAAATAATCGACTACTTCTGTGACGACATGTTTCACTTTCTTGTAATACCGATTCCTATGAAAGAGGGATCAACCATCTTATTACTCTTCTACCACACTACATTACACATGTTAATGTGGTTTTTTCCCGACATGAGGCCTGTATAGGGTCTTTTTGCAAAGCAGTTTCATGCACCGACGTGGCTTTGAGGTAGAATACGGGGCTCCCACGCAGAGGGCCCAGGTTTGAACCTCGTTATATCCTGGACATTCTTTCTTATTTCGCGCTATAGTTGATACGGACACCGGCGGCGGTGGCGGCGGACAACTACGGCGCCAAAAACGGCCGTTGTTGTAATCTCATAATAGCTTTCGCTGTAAAAGTTACCCTGGTCCTGGTATCAAAGCCGGGACCAACGCTTTTACAAGGCGGTCGCTCTTCCAAATGAGCTAACCAGGAAGCTAGGAATCGGCAGCGCGACGGCGAATTGATCGGCAACTCGACGGGTATGGGCACACAGAATGCTCTAAGCCGGTTCTGCGGAATCCCGCAAGGTGTCGCAAGGGTTAAAAAGGGAAAGTGACAACCACTCGTTTGCATCACGAAGCCACAAGAGATACATATGTATTTCTCAGAAAGAAAGTAGCTGCCGTTAAATTCGTGTTGGTCGAGGATCTAATCCACGTTTGTTCTGGGTTTGATCCCCGGAGCAGAACGAATATTTAGGCAACTAAGAAGCTTTCTTTCTTAGAAATAAGTATGCATTTCCTTGTGGCTTCCTGCTACAAACGGGTGGTTGTCAATTTTCCTTTCGTAAAGTTTTCATTTTAATTAGCAAAGATTCCTTTTGAGGCAGCGCGTTGACATCGCAGCTTCTCAATGTAACCGACATTCGAGAAGCACTCAAAGTCGCCATTTCCGAAAGCTCCACTAGAAAACAATCGGACTTATCCAAATTCTTAACCGCGATCGATTTTGTGTCTTTCGGCACATTACGGCGGTCAGCAGGAAATATTCTTGAAGAGGCCGGAAACTTAAGGTTACGAAAGTTAATGAAATTTTGCGGGGCAACTGGTAACTTGAGGTGCGAACGAAGAAGCAATGCCATTTAGAATTTCTCCTCTCCAAATTTCCAGGTGTTTAACGCTACGAAAAAACGTTGCGCAAATGAGCCGAGTGAACAATGCCTTCCCATATCTATCCTACTTTGTAATTTTTAAGCTCATCTGCAAATTCAATAAGGTCACCTCATACTGATACGCCTATACTTCGTTATCTATTTCAACTGACAGTCTCTCACCTTCTTCAGAACAAAAATCTTGTCCTTAAGACCGTGCGCAGGTTAAAGTTGAACCGACATGTGCCGTGGTGAGCAAGGTTATTTGGATGTCTAAGGTCTACTGTGGGATGCCAGCATGCCTTACAAAAAAATTTCAGAATCTGTATCATGTCGCTAATACCTTTTAGCATTTTGCACTCGAATTATAGAACTCTGACGATGACCTAGCGCATTCGTCAGGAACGGAACTATCGACATTGATGCATGCGCATCCCGTGGGTACAGTTTACTACCAAGCTGTCGTCGTCATGGGTCCTACCCATTTTGGCTACTGTAGTTGTACGCTAATGTCCCCTGTAGCAGGCTATAGGGACAAGCTGTTGAATTAGCATACTATAGAGACAAGGGTGTCTCAGGTGTATTTTTTATTGTTGGTACGCACACTGCTTCGCCCAATTTATCCGACACACTAGTTTTTTCTACAAATAACACGCATGAGCTTGCCTAATGAATACGTATATTGGTGCATGGCTACTCGTGGCGGTAAATCAGCGCCGACCAATCGTTAGAATAAGAGACGTTTCGCCACCGAGGTTAACCGCCCCGGTCGGCCCCACTTACCTACCAGACGGGGTTCTGTCGACCACTGTATTTTACTGCATTTTTTTTCAATCAATCAATCTGATTTTTATTGACAAACCAAAGAAAAGATTACAAGATATCTAGACCGTTAGCCTACATTGGCTAGTGATCGGTCCATATCGGCGTTCATAAAAGCAGCTTAGCAGAGCATATTTAACAGTAAACACATATAGACACAATTATTTTTACATATAACTATTCACATATGCACATACATGCTATATACATAAGTGCGTGTACATATATGTATTTTCAAAACATACCCAAATATAGCTTGTTTCATCATCATCATAATATATAACAAGTAACTGGGTAAAAGCACTAATTAGCGCAGGAGAAAGTGGAAAAAAGAAACCTATTTACATGTCTTGATGCTGCAAGCAAAATAATTTCGCACCGTGCTTAAAATTTCTTGCCACTTTAACTACTAAGGGTAGTAGGTTCCAAGTTTTAGTCCCATGGAATTCCAATAAGCGTTTTCCATATAAGTTATAGCTTGTAGGTAAGTTAAAATTGCCATTCGATGCGTGTCTAGTGTTTCGCGATGGTATTGTAAATAGAGTGGAGGAGAGGGGAAAGCTAGTGCCTATAATTTTCTGAACAAAAAGGGCAACCTTATAATCGCGAAATGCCCAAACTGATAAGATTTGTTGTTCCTGAAATGTAGTTTTATATGAATTTCCATGGTTTCTACCTATTATGCCTAGGGCTCTCTTTTGTAGTCGTAGTAATGGCTCTAGGTATGTCGTATTACGTTACACCCCACGATTCAATACAGTAGCCAATATGTGAATGATAGAAGGAAAAATACAATGTTCGAAGCACGCTGGGGGGAGAGCATTCGCGTACTTTGATTAAGGTATAAAAACCGTAAGCCAACTTTCTACAAACACTATGAATTTGTTCTTCCCAGTGAAGGTGCTGGTCAAAAAACACTCCTAAATATTTAAAAGAAACCACTTGTTCGATAGGACTGTTGTCCAGGTAAAGTTGCATAGACGCCATGTCAATATCTTTTCGCCTTGATCGAAAAACAACATACTTCGTTTTCCCTGAATGTAGTGTCAATTTATTCTGTATAAACCAGTTGCTTACGCGTGTCAATTCAGGCATTATGTTGGCTTGCAGTGTTGACAGACTATCTCCTGTGAATAATATGGCGGTATCGTTCGCGTACATTAATGCTTTAGAGTACACTAGTGTTTTGGGGAAATCATTTATGTACAGAGAAAAAAGTACCGTGCCTAATACGGATCCCTGGGGAACTCCACACACTATTGTGCTGTATGCGGATTCGTTATTTTTAATCACCACTTTTTGTTTGCGCGACGACAAGTAGCTTGAGATGAACTGGAGTGAACTGTCACTGAAGCCATAACTTTCATGTTTATGTAATAGTATGTCGTGGGGAACTGTATCGAATGCCTTTTTAATATCTAGGAAGACTGCTATTGCCAGATCCATAGCAATTATAACTTATATGTGAGATGAATTGTATGGCGACAGAGTTGAGACAGACACTCCCGTTGCCCAGATGGAACACCTCTTTTTCGCTTTTATTTCGTGCGCACTTGCAGCACCACCTGCCACTTTCTTCTTGCCTGGTTGTCTTATGCGCCGCATGGCGTTTTGTGCCAAAGCTTTGGTGTGGCAGACTCGCCAAATTGCACATTCTGTGCGTGCACGTGTATTTTAGTCGGTAGGTGCTAAACATACTATACCGTCACCTTTGTATCAGTAACCGTAAATCCGCTGTGTTTGTGCGCGCGGGAATACGAGGAGACCTGTTCCTTTGGAAATTTACGTTTACACGTCATGTGTACCTTCGGCCTGGCATCGCGTGCGGGCCGCTGTCAAGTGAAACTAGCGTGCTCAAAAAATCGGTGTATCATTGGCGTTGAGACACCAGTACCGCAGCATTTTCAAAAAGTTTCACATTATTCAATCTCTACATTTGTGAAGCACTTAGGGATTACAGGATTAGACGGGAAGACAGTTACGTGGGCTGATGAGAATATGACGTTTGAGGGTATAACGTTGCTGCAACATGCACAGGGCCATATTAATTGAAAAATAAACGTGGTTGATCCCTGCGTCACATGAACCGATAGAACACGAAAGTAAAAGGTGTCTTTACAGAAGTCGTTGAAGCTTTCCTGTACATTGATGTAAGAGAGCTTGCGCAAATAATATTGGTGTTTGGCAGGCCTTCGGCGTGATAATATCGTACTGAGGCGTCACTCACGCGAACATCTTTCTTTCCGGAGATGAAAAAAAAAAAGCCTCGACGAGCTCACGTGCCAAATGGTCATGACTACGTCTTAAAATTTTTGTTCTCGCCAGTATAGGCTGGCACTGTTTACCACAGGCAGCCAGCGACCATGCACTGCAGTGAAGGGGGAGATTAGACCGTTGTTCGGTCTTAATCGAAAGCTGCTGTTCACTTATTCGTTCATTTATACACGGCCCGCTTGGTCGATGTAAATTTTCCCACATGTAAGAGGGATTCGTATACCACCCCGTCGAACACTCGACGAACAGAGTGGCGTGGCGCTTAGTGGCAATCTTGCACACCTGCAGAGGTTGAAAGCTAGTGGAACTCAGGGGCGTCAAGGTAGTAAAAAAATACGACCGGCGGTTGTCCCCTATATCCATCTGGTGTCTCACAACCTGAAGAATGTTGCCACTCGCCACGGCGTACCATTGGCTTCACTATGACTCCGCATTGCCGTTGGCTGCCTGTGGTAAACAGTGCCACCCTTTACTGGCGGGAACGAAACCTTTAAGACGTAGTCATGAACAATTGGTACGTGAGCTTGCCGAAGTTCTTTTCATCTCCGAAAAGAAAGATGTTTGCGTGAGTGATGGATGGATGGATGGATGGATGGATGGATGGATGAATAAATTTTGCTTTGGTCCCTCGGAACACGACGCCTTAGTAAGATCGTATCATACCGAAGGCCGGTTTCTCGCATGCGCGTACATGATTTGGCGGTTTGTGTGGTATATATATGCGTTTTCTTCTGAATAAAACCAGTCGCGAGTCTGCGCTCGTCATTGTTCTCTTCTTGTCCGTGTCTTTTTCGCGCAGCACCTTGTTTTAATTTTTAAACATTATTTAACATTACCGTTCCCATATAGCGACACCACCCCGCCGACCATGAGCACTGTGAGAGGAAAGCGTGAGATATAAAATGCGCGTTTGTAAAGCCTCCAGAGTGTGTGGCTGTGGTGCAGTGGATAGCGTGCCCGGCATCTGTTGTCGCAGACCGAGAGGTCGTGGGTTCGGCTCCCGTTGATGGAACTTTTTTTTCCATCTGAACAGGTGTATATTTTCGACGTCGTTTCCGTGATGGAAATACGTCACTGAAGTCTTGGTGGAGCCCGGCATAAAACACTTTCATGTTAAAATATCAGAGAGGCCTTCGTGTTGCAGTGGGCGTAGTCAAAATAGCAACACAAGTGCCATTATACTGCAATGAGAAGTGTTTTGTCACGTATCAATTACACATTTACATAAATTACAGATAACAAGGTCCTTCATAAATGAACTCAAGAAGCGTACGGTGGAGGGCTAGTTGGTAGGACATGGAAAACATAAACCTGCGCCTACATAGAGGTCCGTCCACTTCTTCCTTCTTGTTCCCTGTATGTTGGCGCAGTTTTATGTTTTCCTTCATAAAGAACATTGAAAAGAGACTTTACATAAAATGCGATGAAGTGGTTTATTAAGCGCTGCATCAGTGGTCAAAATAACAACATATACCGATTTCCTGAATGTAGCTAAAGCATAGAATCAAGCATAATAGTACACGAGTACTGGCGTAAAGGTGACCAGGAGAGAACAAGGAACACGGAACATCGCTTCTTCTCCCCTCCTTCTTGTCCTTGCTTTCTTTACCCTTGTCTTATTACACTCGGTAGAAACTAGCCCAACTTTTGCCAAATTTTTGGAAGACAACCATGAGGTTATGCTCAAACGTGTTAATAGAGCATATTGTCATAACGAAAGCCGGTAACATGTTCTAGAGATAAAGTGGCAAATGCTTAGCGGAAAGCTTGCTGCACGCAGTCTGAGACAAGCGTTTCAGTACAGTTATTGTTTAATTGATGTGATAGAAATCCGCAACTAAATCTACGAATTGCTGTATAATTTCTAATGATCTTTGTTTCAGCGTACTATTGCTTGCCTCAGTAATATTGTTTTCAAGTATAGCACTTTGTCACTGTGTCGCTAAGGGCTATTGCTGAGACATTGCAGTAGTGTTTTGCATGAAGCCCAAGAGGAGGTACTAAGCATTAATAGGGCTGTTTTTAGGGGCGAAGCTCCTTAGGCGGCACCCGTTTGTCCCTCGTAGTCGTAGTCGTAGTAGTCGTAGTGCGTAACTAGTCTTACGCTTTGACCTCCAAGGTGGTGCCGGTGGGAGATTTTTCCTGTGGTTGTTGAACAATAAAAAATTCGCAGCGTGCGCGTTAACTAAAAGCCGAATTCTTCTGTCTCTCATTCCCCATTAGCAGCCATTAACATGTTCCAGTAGGAAACGTTAGTAGAAGTAGAAGTGTAAGTGTTAGCTAAAAGCCGACTTCTTCTGTCTCTCATTCCCATTAGCAGCCATTGTTTACCTCCAAGGTAGTGCCTGGTGAGATTTCTCCTGTGCGTGATTAAACAATAAAAATGTTGTTCAAAACGCCGTTGATTGATGAAATAAACCAACGAAAGACGCCAGATGTTTTGTAAAAGCAAAACGAAAGAACGCCAGATGTTTCTAAAGCAAAACGAAAAGACGCCAGCTGCTTAACGAAAGGCGCCAGATGTTTTCTAAAGCAATGGTTTTCTAAACAATGAAAATTCACAGAATACATGTAAAATTAAAGTGAGCTGTAAGTCGTCATAACTCATCGAACCTTTAGTATAAACGCGCCCGATCTTACGTCGGTGATGATGTACTGGGCAGAATTCACAGAAGATTCACGGTTTACCGATGAACCTCCGCAGCTTCGCCCACTCATCATCATTCACTCCGTGGATATGCTGTGATTTTTTTTTGTTTTTCGTGCACGTGTAATGCGATTTCACCAAGTAAATAGGACGAATACATATCATGCATGGCATGCAAAGTGCCAGGAAACGGTGTTGTTACATTCAGTGACAGCGGGTATCGACTGAAAGAGAAACAGAAAGGTGTCGAAATTTTTTTAGACGCTCGAAGCATAATTTCCAATTAGGAAGAGCGCCGAGTCTCTAAAATCTCGGATTTGATTTATTAGGTGCGTGTTAAAGCGGTCCTTGAAAGTAAACTGGAAATCATGGCTATTGCTGACATACCTCGATCAATTAAAACAGGTAAATTATCTGTTCTTCAACCTGAATTACATCACCATCCGCGAGTGGTGATATTTTAGACAGCACGGGACCTATCACATTTCCTTGTCCTTTATTTGTGTATCACGTAGGAACAATTATAGGGGATCTGTACATTTGAATTTCCTTTATTGCATTCATTTTAGAAGCTGCGGGATAAAAGCAAGCGTACTTTTTGATGCATACGAATATAGCATGACGCTCGTGTCCCGTAATCAGCTTTGTGGGCTTCCTATAACTTCCTTCGCTTCATTATGTGCTGGTTTTCGTTAAGATTGTGTCGAACTAAGAAACGAGCCCCCGAAAATTCTCTTCATTCATTCATGTAATCAGCTTACATAATACCTCGCTTAAACCGTGCACAACCAGTTGTTTATTATTAAGAAGGTGTGCGCACACAGCCAGCAACGAAGTTTTCGTGCGTTATTAAGAACTCGCAAATCTATGTACTATGACTAACATCTACTCGTATTCCCCCACCTGCGCAACGCATCGGCTGCCTCAAGATTTACTTAGTAACATCAACCGCTAAGTTCACCCTCATTTAACGGCAACTTTCTTGGTTCTGGAAGTCACCGCAGGTGCCCACGCATCGGCTGAGTCGGTGATGTTCCATACTTTCATACCTCCAATGTTCCTGGTACGTTGAATAGTTGGGTGATTGCGGGAGACCCACTTTATTCGACGTACCACATTTCGTTTTCCTCTTTTCTTCGTGTATGCTGAAAAAAAAGAGGCATAGAGTGAGAGCGCACGAGCAGAGTAAGTACCCAAGTGCTTGAAACCAGCATATAGAACATTATACCGAGATACATTGCTTCAGTGGAAAAGAAGCCAAAGATTTTTTTTAACCAGTTAGACCCTGTGTGCGAGCATCCTTGCTTTCCGAGTAACTAATTTTTCGTTAGCTTCTTTGTGTAAATTAGCTAAAGCCATCTGCTTCGCAGAGCGTGTGCCGAAGGCGATAAGTGTCTTGCATACAGGATGGTGAGTGTTGCATTAAAACATCGGTTCGACGTCTTCGTAGCAGTATGACTATACAATCATATCCGCGGAAGTGATCATGCTGCGCCTGCATTCACTAGCGCCCCTCGACCAGAATTCATTCCTTTGGATGGCCATGAGAACATGCAACACCGCTTTTCGTCATAAATACTCATTGCCACATCACATTCTCATGGCCTAAAGATGCCTTATAATGACTTAATCAGGTAATCGGCACTCCTTCGTCATCTCGAAAATGTTAATGCCGTCTAATATAGAAATTAGCACATTGCGATCACCGCCAGGTGGTGGAAAGGGACTGAGAGGTTTGTTGTATATGGCTAGATATGTCAAGATATGTATAGGGTCGTGCCTCCCACATGGAAAGATGGCGGAAAATAGTTTCCGCTAACAGCGCGCAACGCTGCAAGTGTCCAAAAATTGGGCGTAACATTGTGTTAGCTAAATTTTAAGATGCCATTTGCGTGGACAGAACAATGGTGTTTTTTAGGAAATAGAGTTTAGACAGCAAAGGAAATAGAGTTTAGAGAGCAAAGGATTGCCGCGAAATGATGTGGCCTTTCTTACCTCCAATCAGAAGTTCGCAGATGAAGACAAAGATCGCTGACGAAGCAAATGTAAGGAACAGAAAGAAGACTGATTGTATGTCGGAGAGGGAAAGTGCGCTGTACTTCTCCTCATGGTTTCCCAGCAAGCACGACTGCCAGTCGCCAAGCTGCTTTTCTATCCAGGCTTTCAGTACGCCGCCTTCAAAGAGCCACCTCACTCTGCATGAAGCAATTGAATGACCACAAATAATCAATGTCGCAATAACATTTCATTCGCATTACAGCCTAACTACATTTTTCTCGCTATTTAAATCCCCTGAATTTCTCGCTTACCTTCGCAAGTTTCGTACATTGATTTGCAAATGAGTTTATTGAGAGTAGATAAAGCTTGTGTTGTCTACGGTGACATCCAGCCTTGCAGGTTGTGCCTAAGGTTGCCCTGGCCGGAGCATCTTGTCAGAGGGTTTACGCAAGTTCGTCACCACTTAGAACCCGAGCAGGAGTCTGTGAGTCGTTCCGCGCACAGCACCACTCCTCGCCCTGCTTTCTGGACACTACTCCCGTTAGAGTCTGCAATGCACTAAGAACCATATGGCTAAGTCTACATCACCTGAAAAAAATGGCGACGAACCTCACTTACTGTATTAACAGAATTGCTGGCTGTCTTATAATGGACAGTATATGTGCGTATGAAATTGCTACCGGCAAGTCACATTCGTTTGGTATGATAATAGCCACAATCTTGATATGCGTCCACGGCCCGACGCAGGCCGGGAGACTTACGGCGCCGGAATGAACAGGTTTTGAACTAAACCTCACTGCAAGCCTCGTCTCGGCCAATCGGTATTCGCACCCCGCCGGTTGCTGCCAGCGTTGTCACGCAGCGTGGCGCCACCTAACGAGGAATGTGGTGCAAAGCCCACGCCGCGAGACTCACTGAATGCTGGCGTTGGAACGACCACAGGCACTTTTGTCTAGAGCATAAAATACCTTCCAATTGTATACTGCCCTCTTTCTGCCCTTGGACGGAGCTATTAGAAATCACCAATAATGTTTCAGCGCGCTAGTAGTGAGAGCTTCAGTCGTACCGTGAAGAAAACGCCAGGCCTGCGCGGAAAGCGCAGCACAGTCACAGCGAAAGCTGGAAGAGCGGCATTTCTAGAGCCCGTTATAAACTCTCCTGTGGCTACTAATACAGGTACATTAGCGACGTACCCACTACGCCACGAAGCGTAATTTTTGGGAAGTTGGGAAGCACCCAGCACGACATTATTCGTTGTTCTGCGGAGAAGCGAGGTACCATATGTAAGCGATTATGTGCAGTTTGTTGATGCGGCGGTTGATGACGATGAATAATTATGGTTGCGCCCTTTGTAATGGGTTGGAAGCTCTAAACGACCCACTAGTTACGTAATGCATATTGTGTGACGCCCGGTCGTTATTTAACTGTCCCAGCACGCTTTATAGCATACGTTAACCGGAGAAACGTAGAGCGAGAGAGATAGAGAATTGACTTTATTGAGACCCTGAGGAAATGGATCATGGGAGCCTTATCGGCTTCCTTGGCAACCAACAGAAGTGCACTTGCGAGGAACCCACTACGCTATAAATCATTGTAATTTTTGAGAAGTAGGGCAGTAGGCACTGTGCCATTTTTCGTCATTCTACAGACAGCCGTGGTACCTGCTAAACGCATGTAAGGCATTATGCGCACTTTGTTGATGCTGTGCGTGATGACGATGAAGAATTATGGCAGAGCTCTTTGTAATGGGTTGGAAGCATTCAACAACCTACTCGTTGCGCAATTCGCATTGTGTGACGCCTGGTTACAGAATTCGCGTTGTGCGACGCTTGGTGCTTATTCTACTCTTTTACCACGCTATATTGCATATGCTAATGTGGTTCGTTCCCGACATGAAGCCTGTATAGGACCTTTTTGCAAAGCAGTTTCAAGCACCGGCACGGCTCAGAGGTTGAACACTGGGCTCCCACGCAGAGGGCCCAGGTTCGAACCTCGTTCCATCCTGGAATTTTTTTCTTATTTAGTTTTTTTTCTTATTTCGAGCGATACTGGTTACGGACACCGGCGGCGGCGGCGGCGGCGGACAACTACGGCACCAAAAACGGCCGGTGAATTGATCTCATAACAGCTTTCGCTGTAAAAAAACATTAAGAAGACGTCGGAAGCAATATTGTTTGCGAACTTGTTTGGGCATTGACTAGCGTATTTATTGCGGTCCTGTGCAATGGGTTTTCGGCCACAGACCGCATTTTCTGAAATTTTGCCTGGTTTTCAGGACGTTCTTTATTGCTTGCCAGGATAACGGCTTAGGCTTTTGGTTAAAGGTCGCTCGAAGGCAGCCTACAATGGAAGCTAAAATCATTTCATGTTTATAACTGTAGCGAAACAATATTTGCCCTAGCAAGCTCTCTAATCGATCACGATTTGAAATAATTCATTCGTGATTGTTCAAGTCAGTCATTCACAATTTTCTCAATGGAGAAATTTTGGTACATTCCTATAAACACCAGTGCGCTGCGTTAAGAGAATGGTAATGCCTTCTTTGTAATATCTATTGACTCCTCGACGAAGAGACCGTAGGCGAGTAACTAATTATTTTTGTAAAACAGTTATTACAATTACCACCATAATTAGACATGTATATATCTGATGATTTAAAACTTAAAATCTCTTTGAAGATATTTATATGTAAAAATTAAACTTAGAGGACATGTATATATTTCATGATTTGCAAATTAAAATCTCTTTCAGGATAATTATATGTAACAATTAAACTCGAAATATATATCAAGCCAATAAATATACTGCCTTATTTTTTGGTACAGTGACAGAATTTTATACTGCGCTTCCAGTTTATCACGAAAATTTGGCAAAAAATTATGATAACGTTCTGCTTCTAAAATGAATAAAATATTGCTTGACACCGAGAAAAAGAATAAGGATTTGCTAGCCGGTAAAATACACACTTTGTTTTTACAGGTGCATTCGAAACCCCTTTATCTAGATGTCCACAAGGAGACAGTGCACTCGTCAGTGGTCTGCCGAGAGAATAAACGCGAACTGCTTTGATATAAAAGTTTATTTTCTTAACAAGTCTAGTATACACCGCGGTAAAGGGAGCTTAACATCGATATTGGTCTTATTAGTTGCACATAAAGGTGACATGACGAATCCTGTTCTGTGATCGCCATGATGGGGTACTTGCTCAGCGAGCGCAGTATACTTTCAGCCGAGAGGTATATGTCCTGTTCGGTACTTTTTCACAAAGAGCTACTGAGAGAGTGACCATAAAAGAAAGCAACACTGTAATTTCAATGCTTCGTCAAGAAAACGTTAGGCTCCCTGAAAGCTTTGTTGAGTGGCGTGAGTTCTCAGGAATACCGAGGAATATTATGAATTAGTTTCTTTTGCGCTACGTTTGTCGAGACATTGATGCTTCAGGGGTTCTGATATTTATATTCGTTTGCAGCTAACCTCTCGCGAAACAAAATGCTTCACTGATTATGTTCTATTTTTTTTTGCGTATGCCCGTATCTCTAGTCAGCTTTCTACAGAAGGCCTTCAGACCAATTTTCGAATATGCGCCAAGGTCTGACATCACAGAGGTGCGACTACACCTCGCCGCTTGTCCAGAAGAAACCACGAAAAATGAGCCCGGTTGCGGTGAGTCGTTCATGCATACACGATTCTCCCGGTGGTCGGCACAGTACGTCAGTAGATTACTTCAAGCCTGCTCGCTTAAAATGCCGCCGCTGTGGCCTAGTGGTTACGGTGCTCGGCAGCTTACTAGAATGATGAGGGTTCGGCTGCGGTGGGTGCATTTCGATGGAGGGTAAATGCTAGATGACCATGTACTGCGCCATGTCAGCGCACGGGAAAGAACCCCAGGTGGTCGAAATTTTCCTGAGCCCTACGACGTCTTTCATAGTCGGTTTGAGACGTTAAACCGCACAAACCAACTAACCAACCTAATCGTATAACGATCCACACCATTTCTGGGAATTTTCTTGTCGCGGTTTCTGGTGCCGTTGCGATTATAAAGCGTAGCCTCTTTAGGTAGATATTCATGACGTTTAGTATTGGCAAAAAAGAGGGAACGATACTGTTTATTTGCAATAGGGCTGAAAAACACGCATTTTCTTTGAAGTAACATTTAAAATTATTGTTCACTATGTGTGACTGTGTGCAGTCAAGCAGATTAGACGAATTTGGCCTTTGTTAATGCTCTAGTGTACAAGGTTTGATGACCGTACGTGAAATTCTGATTTAAAGAGTTATTTGAATCTTCGTACGACATTTTCATTTCGACAGATGCTGAGCGTAAGATTTGACACATATTCCGAATCGAATGTGTCGAGAAAGAGCTATAGAAATGCATGTTTGGAAGTGCCAGACAAGTGTGGTCAAGTTTAAGTTCAATGTCTTAATTAACCAATTCTTACAGGCCACTCTATAAATAAGTGCCCTCTTAAATGTTGTGCGGTCAGCAAATCTAGAAGTGGTAGATTTGTCTATCGTATAGTAGGTTCCTGCTAATGATATTCTCCTGTCCGCAAGTTTCAGTCATGGAAGTCGACGCCACAAGGTTTACCGACGGGCTCAATAACTAGGTACAAAAGCACAATGACAATACCGGAGGCTACTCATCGACGGCGCTGCAAGATGGATATGGGATTACCTTTTGTCGATGAATTGCCTAAGTGACCAGTCAACAGATCTGTCCACGCCCATTGCGAGTTGAGTGGGGAAGGTTGTCTCCTTGGCAAAATAGTACCTCCCTGCAGCGAGATGCCGGCGACAGGTACGTGAAGCGTGGTAGAGCATCGTTGTGTAGTCGCTGACCACGACCGCTTTTCCTTGAAGAACCATTCGCAGGTTGTAGTCGGTGTAGAGCTGCGCTTCGTCTCGCAGGCCGTCACGCTTAATAACCAGCTTCCACACGTCATGATATTCTTTCACGTCGATGGCTTTCTGCGTACATCATTTCGCTGTAAGCACTGTGCAATCACATTGATTCATTGCACTGACTATGATGTCCACTCGAAGAATTCAATTTCACTTTCAATTTGTTTATTTAAGACATAGATACACAACGCGAAATATGTCCACGAGGTAAGACAAAATGACACTCGTATGTGTAGTGCTCCTAAAATGATACCAGTCAAATACGTCAGCCAAATTGTGAGAAGCAACGGCAGCCGGCGAGTTTTCCTCTTATTATTTGATACGAAAACTTATAAGAACATGCGTGAAGGACAAAACAGAAACGTGGTGGAAGTGGCATAGCCAGAATTTTTTGGGGGGAAAGGGAGGGTGGGGGTTTGATCGACCCCCTGGCTACGCCCCCCCTCCGGCTACGCTTCCCCCTGGCTACGCTCCTTCCCCCCTGGCTACGCCAGAGCTAAAAACTGCCATTGAGAGTGGTGCGACGCGTGCCCACTTTAGTCGATAAAGGAAATCAAGCAACGCGAAAAGCGAACAGGGAACCTAGAATCGTACAGACGCATGCACACACAGACAGACAAGCTAGCAAACTAACCAACGAACAGGTCGCTAGTTTCAATCCTGTTAGGTATCTTTCTTACATTTGTGTCTAGCTCCCGTCTTTTTTCGCTGTAGCCAGTAATGGATTGATGGATGCGAAACTTTATGTAAGTCCTGAGGTGCACGACTCAACGCGCAGCGGGCCGCTCCCACGTCGGGACAGTCAGGCCAAGCCCGACCGCCGCATCTTGGGCCCTCTGGACAGCCCATAGTTGAGCCCCGACATCGGGGCTCTTGATAGCGGATAGCCACTTGTATTCATTGGATTGGGCCGCGCCCCGTAACGAGGGGCAACGCCAGAGCACGTGGTCTAGTCTAGCGAATTCGTTGCAGCGCCTTCGGGAGTTATTGGGATAAATGCCGGGATAAATTTTATGTAATAAAGCCGGGCTGGGATACGAACCCGTCTGCAGTAACCCGAGAGCCAATGCCTGCACTCGATTTAATTTCTTGTTAGGAAGCGGCAAGTCTCTTCTGCCGAGATAGAAGTGCTGCGCAATTTCGTTATAAGTGGTCGGATGATCTCTGTTCTCCACAACTAATGAGCATATTTTAACAGACAGTTTGTTCGGTCTAGTTGGTAATGATCCATCTGCCCTTAGCAAAGTGCTGCGCTACCTATGGCGCTAGCTCATTTGTCATTGCTAGCAGTGGAGAAGTAGGGGGAGAGGGGCTGAATGTGTAAGCACGAGCTCATCTGGTGTTATAATAGACGTGCTAACAAGCTCTTTGCCGAAACGTGCGCTATGCAGCAGTTTTGACGCCTTTGTGCCTGCATCGTTGGACGTCCGACGGCACCGCCATCGTTGTCGCCAGCGCCACCGGCGTCCGTGGCACTTTAGAGCGACGCGCGTCCCTCATGAGCCGGCGCACGCAGCACTCGAGCGCTCTCGGAGAGTTCAGCCAGGTTACAGGCGTGTAAGAAGGCCAGTGTAGACGGTGCCTTTAGCGCCGTCGGTGGCATGGCCTCCTTGTAGGCTCACCTACCCAGCAGTCCCATCACCATCCACATGCTGGATGGGCACGGATTACAATGGTGTTCTACATTGTACTCGGTTTCCGCCGCCGAATTCCCAAACATGGCCTGCTGTACTCCAAGCTACTAGCTCTCAACCAAATCCTCACTCTCAAGCACCAGAATAGCCTGATTGCCCGTTTGCCTCTTTCTGGACCCCCGAGCGGTCTTTATATGAGCTGCGCTGACTAATATCTCCACGTTTACATGTGCATAAATGCCAAATGAACGGAAGGACGACTGCCGCTGTATCTCAAGAGGTAGAGAATCGGACATTTTATTCGAAGGTTGCAGGTTCGGTCCCTGCCAGTGGCATGTTGTCCTCCCGTAACTTTAATCGCTTCGTATTTATATCATAATTAATACAATGCATGTAAAAGACTACAAAGAACGTCCCCTATATCATCCTTGGCTTCATTGTCCATTGGTTTTCACAGCAAAACTGACGAGGGCTTATAAATCGGCCGGCCTTGTGTTGCGTGCACTGATGTAATTCGAAGCGTCAAGGCCAAACGTGCGCGATGAGAGGACTTACTGACGAAGAAGCTACCAATTTGAACCGCATTACATATTACGAACCAACCCAGGCTTGGCAATTTAAATGAGGACCAGGCGCTTCAAAAACGTACCTCAAGAACGGTGGTTTTCCGCACTACAGCATCGAATACGTTGCTTTCCAGCAGGGGCTTGCGGCAGTCAAGACGGCCGTTCGCGAACTATGTAGTGACTTTCTGCGAGGCACGGAGCTAGTGCGATTGGTGCCAAAACGCGCCGGCTATCAGCTGATGGAATGTGGTGGTGGTCGTGTCGATGCTACAGGCAGGGTTAGCCTGGCAGACGTGGCCGGCAAGTGCTCAGCCTGAGCATCTGTTTCCCCGTATTATGTTTTATTTGGTGTCGCTTAGGCCAGCCTCTCGCAGATAAGTTCATATGTTACCAGAATGTTCCTTGCTAACCTTCTGTGCACATTCTGGAAGCACAATCGTTTCATTCCACAAGTGGGGAAGCGTCTTTTTTCGTGCTATGAGCTTCCTCCTTTCAGGGCAAAAGCGCTTGCAGGGCCACACGTGCACGTTGCAAGATCGAATTAAGTTTTCACTCGAGAAGCTGAACACCGGACTTTGAATGTCTATACAGGTGTGCAGGTCCCCCTTCTTACCCATAGAACCGAATTAACTCGGAGCAGTTCAGTACTCTTACACCTGAAGGCTCATGTGACAATTTCCATGAAGAACGAAAATGGCCTTTAATCGCCTCTTGTGGTTATTGCTGATTCACAAGGGCTCTTCCTATCGGTTGCTTTAAAAATGCTTGATTGGATAGGGCATATGTTCTATAGTCGCTCTAAGACCAGTACGAAAGGTATTCAATGGAATGTGAACTCAATAGGGTTGAAAGAGCCCATATCTAAGATAAATAAGATATCCCGTTGTTTACACGCATTGCCGGGGGTTTCTGAGTACTTCATCCTAGACCTTGGTGTCGACACTGCTTCAAATGTCCTATTTTTGGTAACGACTGTCACTAGCATCCAAGGTATCCACTGGAATATTATACAACTATTTTTGGCAGGTTCTTACAGTGATGCTAATGACTGTCGATAGAACTTGTTTGGAGGAGACCCACGCGGTAGTTGTTGCGTCACCGATTTAGATTTCGAGAGAACGATGAATCGCTTCGCGATTAAGTTCTTCAGCTTGCGAAGAGAAACTGCACCTCCTGCAAATGTCAATGATAGCAGGTGGTCGAAATGGCCAGATAATGCTGCACCAACTGGTGAGACTCAGTTGCCGGCGCACAGCTCTTAGTGGTCTAACTGATGAATCCGTTCGTGTGTGTGTGTGTGTAGATAATTCGAATACTTTACATGCAAATGCTCGAGCACCAGACAACGCACTTCAGAAGCTGTGGATCTGTAGAATTTCAAACTAGAAATACTAAGGCCATAAGTAATGTCATAAGCCACTTTTTTTCCTCCTTTCGGCTCTCCTAAAACCTAAGATCTCCAAGGTATTCAGCGGGGCATAGAAATGTTATGTGTACCTCATGCTGGGTCTACTGATGTAAGCTTTCCCGGTGAAGTACTGACTCAGTCTTAGAAGTTGACTCAAGACAGCTTGCGAAGCTAGAATACGTAGGGTTATTCCTTGGTCCTCGTATAACACTTTCTCTCTGAGGCGGCCTGCGTAAGTCCGATATCGAGGCGTGCCAAACAGGACTTCTAGGCTGATACTGACAGAGCAAGTGTTGACAGGTGATCTGAATCCATACTGTTGCTCATTGGGGGATAGCTGTTAGCCGTTTGTGGCTGCATTGCGAGACCCAGATGCAGATGTCGTCCACGTATATTGACATTCTGATAGGCGCGCGCTGAAAACAAACTGCATTTGGGAGATTGCCAGAACAGTGTTGACTAGCAGAGGAGAGAGGACATATCCTTGCGGTACACCGAGCACAAAAAGGTCGCCAGAGCAAAGGAAGGCCGACGGGCGAACGCCACTACCACAAACCTAAGTCAAAGATTGCGGCTGCCCGCCATTTTGAAAACCCCATTTTTTTAGTGCTACTGTCGAGGTCAATGACAGAACAGTAAAGTGGACAAAGGACCCCACATTCCGGCGATACATTCTCCAATGGCCCTAAGTACTAAGCAGGAAGCACACTGGTGAAAAATGCTGGGATATCTGCCAATAACTCCCCTGATGGTCCGATGGTAGCATGCTGTTATCTCTTTATTCCGATTTACCATACAATATCAGCCTATGCTTATGTTTAAAGCCGATGCGCTCACCTGTTTGGGCTTTAAAAATGATATTCACTGCCTGCGCAGCAGCGCGAGATATCTAGCTGCTATTTTCGTAGGACGTTTGCATAGTTTCACCTTTCCGTTTTCCGTGCGCTGGCACCGAGGCGGCGTAAGAAACTATCGACAAGACTCATAACCTTACCTTGAGTAGGTCTTCGTAGGCGCCCCCTTTCCACAGAAAGGGCGTTATGTCTTTCTGACGGGACAAATCCAAAAGGCTGTCTATACGCTTTGGATCGGGAAGCAGCATCATGGTGGCCTTCATGTGTCCCGTGAAGGCATTCATGAGCACTACAATTGTCAGCCACCATGCGCCAAGCACAAGTCGACCTGACGTGCTGTGGGGTGTGTGCATCGGCGCTGTAACAGAATTAAACAGTTTAATGTCATTGTGGAGGTATTGTTCAAATGTTACTAAGAACATAAAATATTCAAACAACAGTTTAATGTATATCGTTGGTGACCACCATTTAAGTACATACTATTGCCGCGCGGAATGGAGCCTTGGAGATAGGGCCGCCATCATTCCCAACAGTATTCAATCGAGAGTTCCGCAGCGCAACTAAAACGTAGCTGACCAAACAACGCTAAAACTTGGAGGACGCTTTACTGTAGTACACACTGATATGCTATGCTTTACCCTCTCCCCTACTCCTTAACCTCCTTTCTCGCCTCCTTGCTATATATTGCTATGCAATGCTTTCTGTCTGCTTCTTTCTATCTATTTCTTTCTCGTATTTTCTCTGAGTATGTTTTGCTCTTTCTTCTTTTTTTTCTTTCCATCTGTTGAATCTACCGCGGGAAAACGTTGGCGGGAAACGCCATGCCATGCACAAGACGCACGAAGAAGCGGGCGCAAGGTGGGGCTGCTCGTGAGCACGGAATAAAAGAAAGGAGAAATGTTCAACTAGGGCAACACGGGTGTCGGCCTCTTCTCTGTCGCTACATTATTGAGGCCGAAAACCCGGAGAAGGCTGACATCCTCCGCACCGATGCCGTACCGAGGATGAACAAGTTACGCAGAGATCGAGACGCGCTTCGTGGTGCCACTACCCGACTCCTGTCCGAAGCCAGCGAGAACCTCCTGCAAGGCACACTACCGTCTTCGGCCGACTTGCAGGAACTTATCGACGAGCTTCGCGACAAGGACTCTGCTCTCGCTGAACTGGACAAAGAGATCGCCTATTGCCTTGACGGTGAGGAGTTTGACGAGGAAATTGCGGGCGCTATTGAGTACCACGAGAATATCGTGAAACCCGTCAGCAGGCTTCGGTCCGCGATGAACGCGCGTGCAGCGGTTGGTTCTACCGTCACCGAAACCAACCAGCCGAGGCATGAGGGTACAATTGACGGAGCCAGCAGCTCCAGGGGAGCTGCCCACTCGGAGACCATCGGCCAAGACCTCGCCCATCCCACTAGACCACGAGCACCGGGCTTCCGAGTGGCCTTGCCGAAACTTCAAGTACCCACCTTGAGCTGCGAGAATCGTGAGTTACCGGGTTTCTGGGAGCACTACGAGGCGACCACTCACACACACCCCAAGCTCACAGACATCGAAACGTTTAAGTGCTTGAAGCCTAACTTCGCCGGCGCTACGAGGCGAGCCACCGAAGGAACACGCCTGATTGAGAAGTATTACAACGTTGCCGTCAAGGTGTCCACCGAAGGGTATGGCCGAAAAGATCGCGTCGGTGATCACACAGAGAGCCTGCTTGCCATTGAGCCGATCGAGTATTCGTCCCAAGTATCAAGGCTGCAGGACGTGCACGACAAAATGGCGTTCAGGACAAGCTGTTTGGTCAGCCTTGGCACGACGTTTGCAGAGAACGCGGCTGTTCCACAGTGAGTACTGTTGCGCTCATTGCCAGTAGACCTGGCTATCCTGTACCGTAAGCGCACCAAGACTGAAACAGACATCGCGGACTCTGCAGGGCAATAAGAGAAGAGATAGTGAAGGAAAACGTGAAGTTCATTGAAGCTGAAGTGGAAAGTCGGGAACAGAGACGAATCTCACGTGAATAAACCACCCCAGGGAAAGTGTCAGAACACCGTGAGGCAGCGGACACCTCTACATCGCCTCATCTACCGACCACCATAGCAGTGACAGCGCGGTCATCATCGCCAGGAGGCGTGACGCGCGATCGCCGAGCCACACCATCAGAAGAGGAAAAGCGTGCACAGCTACGGAGGCACGGCATCGATTGGGAGGAGCCTCTTCCACCTGACGTCGAGGACTTGAGGAAGTGGGCATCGGAACTTCCTTTTTTTTCTGACCATCGCTTTTCACGTTACCCGTCATTGACAGCTCAAGACCATAGAGGTGTGACAGTACATGACCGCCCTCTAACGCAACTCTGCTAGGAAACCAAGGATGCACGGGCGCTGACGCCCTCACACCTCCTAAACGGCAAGCACGTCGTGGGGCTACCAGCAAGACTTGCAGGGTGTTTGCCTGGTTCCACCGCGCATGACCTGCGAAGGCGTGTCAAGTGCGAGAACGAGCTTCTGCAACGGTTGTGGAAAAGCAGGAAAAAAGAATATTTGCTTCGCCTACGCGCCGCTCATCAGTGCCATCCGTCTTCGTTCCGACTGCACGTTGGCGACATTATCGTTATCCTGAATGACAACGTGCCCGTACTGCAGTAAATATCACTAGAGTGGTCAAGGCGTATCCAGGCAAGGACGGCATAGCGAGATACTTCAAGCTCGCCTACCCAAACGGCCATCAAGTCCGGCGCACGGCTCAGCGGCTGTACGTACTGGATGCAAACGACCACAGCGCGGCCCCTGGATGATGTTGAATCTACCGCGGAAAAACGTTGGCGGGAAACGCCATGCCATGCACAAGACGCGCGAAGAAGCGGGCGTAAGGTGGGGCTGCTCGTGAGCAACGAATAAAAGAAAGGAGAAGTGTTCAACCAGGGCAACACGGGTGTCGGCCTCTTCTCTGTCGCTACACCATCGCTTAATAATTCTCGGAAATTAACTTACAAAACCACCATATCATTATCAGTGACGCCGTAGTGTGGTGCTCCGGAAATTTCGTCTACCTGGGGTTCTTGCATCTAGATCAACGTGCACGGGTCTCAAGCATTTTCCTTTCCATCGAAAGTGCGGCCGCCGTTGCCGATATTCGATCCCGCGACCTTTGGGTCAGAAGTCGAGCACCATAACCACTAGGCCACCGGGCGGGTCCTGGCATCCATTCCTTCTCTCGCGGACAGCTACGCAGTCATATGGTTCTTATAAATGCTTGCTCTTCTAGCGTGGCTGGATAGTCAACCAGGGATATTTAAACACAAATCAAACACGGGAAACCTGTCTACAGTGTCACTAGAACGTTCATATAGCCCGCGTATTTGAATCACTTGTTCATGAAATAAGTGTTTGTTAATCGAGGAGGCGCAGCATTTCTGTCAATCAGTCTTGCTCTTCAGAGCAGGGCTGGGCAGTATCGCGATACAAGAATATCGCAATACTATTTCAGAGATACTTTTGATGATCTGTATTTCTGTATCGAGATACATTTGTAAAATATATTTGTATCTCAGTAGTGAAAAACATTTAAGATATATTGCCTGTATCATGATACCATGCAGGACACGGGTATCTCGTTACATTTTTTTGTCGGAAATGAGTTGACGCTTGTTTCCAATGGGGGAATGACATTTTTTTGTGCCAAGACAAGCAAAGGCGCGCCGCCGGTCGACGACAGATAGGGCAGCGATGGTTTCCCTTCAAGCACAGAATGGACCATGTGGTAAAGCGCGAGACGCCGCAGACGGCAGAATTGCGATGACAGTGTTGTCGGCCTCTGCCGACAAAAGTCGCTGTCTCTCAAGGTCAGTTCAGCACGCCTAATTTTTTCGGGTGGCAAGCCATTACTCCGCAACCCCCCCCCCGCGGATACCCCCTTGGAACAGAGGCTTTGCAATGCTTCGCGTGCGTTCAGTTATCAAAGATGCGGCACTTCCAAAAGCAGTTCCCGTAGTCGCGGCGGAAGTGACTAGAAGATGGCTATCTTTGACGCGCTTTCAGGCACCTCTCCAAGTCAGGGTTCGTTCCTAATTGATTACATGCGTGAAACGGTTTTTGTGGTACCAGGCTTTGCCACAGCCGGAGCCGACTTCGCCTGTTGCGGCTTTCTGAAATGGGTGCTGGTAGCATCGGTGGTGATGATAGCTTCATTGAAGCCGACCGGGTCAGACGGCTCAGGATTCCGAAGATGGGCACCGACTTCGGCTTCTGAACAGTCAGAGCAACCCACGTGAGGGCGGAAGTGTTTCGGTATCTAGATGACCCGAGAGAGATATCGCCACGCTGCAGGGCAATCCGGCTATGAAGGCGGTATTTATTCACTATCCGCCTCATGCGCTGCTGCTTTGAGCTGTACTGTTGGCGCCACCAACCGCGAACGGTGGCGAAAGGTGGATACGCGCGGCTTATAGAAGCCGCGGGCAAAGCGCCCGTTACTCGCTGTCTTTCTATTAATTTTCATTCTGGTTTGATATTTGTACTGCCGACACTGCTCCACTAGACAACCGTGCCGTTTGTTACGTCAATTGTTCTATATTATTTGTTTGAAAATAACAGGCCCGTTTTCTTATGCGTGCGCACGTTGCACTGCGTACGCTTCTTACGTGCATGTGTCCAAGTTGTTTGCGTGGTCTGTTAACACAGATGAAATAAAAACTGTTGCAATACAAAACGGCATTCTTGTTTTATTGAACACCCCAACGAGTACAACAACAATGAATATTACGGCTGTACGCCTGGTTAAGAAACGCTCAAAAGACACGTGTTTTTTTTCTTCGCCCAACACTCGTAGCACTCAACTAGGCCAAGGAAACCGAAATCTAACTTGCTGAACGTTTTAACAGCCGTCACACAGCTGCATAATAATGCGTGAGTGAACTTTAGCAAACGATCAACAAACATTCACACAGCGTTTTTTTTTTGTTCACAGACCGTGTTAACATATGAGAAAGTTCTAACTGCATCGCAATAATATGTTTTGGAATATCTAATCACTTTCACCGTTGAAGCCACAATCCTAACACATGCGCTTTAAATTGAGCATGGCATTACTTAGACTTACATAGGAAATGCGCACGCGTGTAATGTATCTCGTATGCTAGATTCTCCTTTGGTACGTGCAACTCAACATGAAATGCGATTCTAGAAGTAATGTTCGTGGAGTAACGAGCATATATAACGGCGACTACTTACAGCTTCACTTACCTTTGCAAAAATGGTATTCCAATTGCAATTCAATATTAACCGACGCTAATGAAGCTTAACGTTTCTAAATGTAAAATCATTTGTTTTAGCCAAAAACGTACTACATCTACATTTTCGTATCATATAAATAACACAAATATCTTGCATGACACACAATATAACTATCTCGGTGTTTATCTGACTTCTACCCTTTCATTGTCAACTCACATTGAATATATTTGCGCAAATGCTTCGAGATCATTGGGCTACATACGCCGTAAGTTACATCATTCTACTAACGACATTCGTAAACTAGCTTACCTAACATTTGTACAACCTCAGCTTGAGTTAGTCGCTGACATAAGACTGCTTCATCACCGCGCCATTGAGAAGCACCACAGCCTAATCTATCAGTGGATACCGGGCCATGGCGGTATCTACGGAAATGACCGTGCTGATGAGGCTGCCCGATCTGCCCATGATGCTCTCCATTGTGCAGCTATACCGCTGTCAAGAACGGACGCCGCAACAAGGCTTCGTTCCCATGCACGTGAACTGACACTGGCGCAGAGGAACTCGAAGGAATTTACCAACGCCCGTCTTCACAACTTGGATCCGAATTTACAGCTCCGTCTTCCGTCGGGAATAACTAGAGCTGAGGAGACGCTCCTGTGCCGCCTGTGGCTCGGGGTGGCCTTCACGAAGGCCTACTCATTTCGAATTGGAATGGCCAGCAGCCCGACATGTGATAACTGTAGCTGCGAGGAGACAATCGCCCATCTTCTCTGTGAGTGTCCTCGCTTCAGTGCACAAAGAGAAGGACTGTCCGCAGCTTTAAATAGACTTGACAATCGTCCACTGTCGGAGGAAAAGATCTTAGGACACTGGCCGAAACCATCCTCGGCACGGAAAGCTTTGAAAGCGTTATTGCGCTTTTTGCGCAAAACTAATCTCATAGACAGACTTTAGGCAGTGTCGTTTATCGTACTATTGTCCTTTTTTTTTCTTTTTGTAACATCCCTTTTCTATCATTTTCACTCCCCCTTCCCCTTTCCCCAGCACAGGGTAGCCAGCCGGTCTGAGAACTGGCTAACCTCCCTGTCTTTCCGTTTTTCTTCTCCTCCTCCTCCTCCTCCTCAGCTTGAGTACGCAGCATCCATTTGGTCTCCCCATCAGAAATATATAATCGAAAAACTCGAATCCGTACAAAACAGGGCTGCACGTTTCATTTCACGTTGTTATGACTATAACACAAGCATTACACAAATTAAACTCGACTTATCAATTCATCCTTTGCATAATCGTCGGGGTATCGCCCTGCTATCATTGTTGCATAGCGTCATCATTTTTGCAACTTGAAACTCTACAATATAGGTCACAACGTTTATACAATCAGTTTAATTTTATGCGCATTTACGGGAAGACTAATTCATTTAACTATTCCGCTCTTCCAAGAGCCATTCGCCTGTGGAACGACCTTCCTAACCACATAGCTTCCGTAGGTAACCAAGATAACTTCAAGCATCTACTTACCACACGTTTGTTAAAATAATGCTTTATACCTTACCTATTACAATGTGCTTTTCATAGCCTTATTGTTATTTGTGAGGAATTTTACATTAAATATTTTTTGTAGTAGCAGAGTTATGTCGCGTTCGTTCTTTAATTATATTGCTCGTATTTTAATGTGCCACATTTTGTTGTGTATATGCGCTGTCGTGATTGAAAGTGTATTTTTTCCTTGTCTCTCTTTATTGTATAACGCAATGCTCACTACGTTCCCGCATATGTTTCTGTAATATTTTTTCTGTTCTTATGTATTTCTTAAGTATTTTCACGCGTTCATTTTGTAGACCGTTCCAACCTAACATTTTTTTTGCATTACCCCCCACGCAATGCCTCGATGGGCCTGTAAGGTACTTTTAAATAAATAAATAAATTAACAACGATAACAACACACTTGTTGCACACAGGCGTATCAGGATGACGCGCGAGGCCAAGCGTGGTATACGCTAGAATATCCTGGCACAATGTCGTGAAGCTTGCAGTCACTTCAGCTGTTCCCGCGATGTAGCACCAGTTGACCTCCTCGAGTCATCAAACTGCTGCGACGCCGTGAACTACACACACAGCTGACTTGGAAAAACGCGGTCTTGCAGGAGGCCATCTTGTCCAGCAACCAACGGACAAAAGTACACAACTGAGGCGTCTGATACATTGCCGTTGATGAGATGGCAGCTGAACGAAATAAGGGGTTCATCGTCCGACGTGTGGCCACCGCCTTACACAATGTTAACGTTGCAACGTCCAAGGAAGACGCGACGAAAGCGACGAGCCCAGCCGGTCTTGTCGGGTGTGCTGTCGACTGCACACTGCACAGCGCGCGCTCTCACGGCCACCGAAAGACATCAAAGAAAGTGGAGAGTGGGGTCACCTTGTAGCATGGCATATCGGTGGAAGCAAGAAGAGGTGTTGCATCGTCAGTGTGGCGTATTGTCGAGAGATGGCGCTAGTTTGTTTTTGCGCAACGAAATCGCAAACTTCATTCAAAATGCATGGGATCCTATGGGGGGTTGGGAGAGGGTGCAACCGCCTCAGCCGAGCGGTGGCGCCACCATACCAGCGCACGAGGCGGTTAACATGAATTTGTGCTCGCCTTCAGCTGTAGACATACTTTTTTTTCTTTCGTGAGTCTTCCGTTGAAGCTGAACCGACGCTGTTTAGAAGACAGCCTATTTGAGAAGCCTACACAGCAACCTTCTCAACAAAGCAGATCTAATGTGCAAAATAACTGTGTGCTTTTTCTCATTCACTGGTGTTCATTAGTGATTCGAGTGATTTGCTCAAATTGTGCTATTTCTAGCATAGCTAATTTTGTTCGCCAAGTATGTCGATTTCGGTGTCCGATCCTTGTTACTGTTGCTGTGAAATAGTGTATTTTTATTGCAATTGATACTCGTAAATATGTCATTATTACTAATTATGTACTTTTGTATGCACCCCTGCAATGTCTTAATGGCACTGAGGGTACTGTACTAAATAAATAAATGAACTCAACGTTTCAATGCGCTGTAACATTATTCACAACATTATGCTACACTAATAAATGTATTTGCATAGTATGAGCACCCTTGAAATAAAAAAAGTATTCCAGTATATGTATCGGTGTAACTGTATTCCGGAACACTTTTTTCGTCTTATTGCAAAAGTATCTCCGAAATATCCCGTTACGTTAAAGGCAAGTGTATCTCAGCATCTGTATTTTAGGCTTCCATTTCATGTGTTTCGATATATGTATTCCGGAATACTTTTCTGAGCATCTCTGCCCAGCCCTGCTTCAGAGACTACGCAGACCAATAAGAAAGATTAGGTGATAGGGTATTGTCCTGTCTTTTGTCACATCAAGGTACATAATATTTACAGAATTGCTTTAGTTATAATTTTTATATCAGCGCTTTAGGTGCATAGGTTTCCTTCCCTGTAATAAAGAAAAAAAAAGTGCTTGGATAGTTGAGTGGTTAGACGCTCGCCTTCGGACCGTGGCTACTCGGTTTCCAATCCCGCCTCAGAAAAAGATTTAACTTCCTTTTTTCTCTTAATCTCCTCCTCTCCAATTTTCTCCTGTTCCTCTCCTTTCCTTCCTCTAACGCGCTGCTAGGCAGCGTACTCGGCGAAGCCAGGTGCAGCTGTGCCATGTGGTTGCTAGGCAACGCGAGTTTGTGCGATCGATCCAGCGTAAAGGCCCAACCGCATGCACGCGATTTTCGAGTGACGGCGACGAGCCACAGCGACGAGCGACACGATTTGCTGTCGCGGAGGGCCATCCAACGCCATCGCTTGCTTGTCGCGTCGCAGGTTTCTGATAAACCAGAAAAAATAGCTTGTCGCCGGAAGTGAGCATGACGATATCCGGCTATATGGCAGCATCCCTGACCCTCGCTTCGGTTGCAATTTGCTCTTGATGCTTCTAATCAGCGCGTACTTCAAGGAATGCAAGTCGTAGACTACCCTCTTTACAGCCCCATCTCACGCGCACAGCGAGACAGCGGCCATATTTTTTCGTTAATTTTGATCGACGGTTCGTTTTGATGTTTAGGTGGCAGCATGCTGCTATGTCAACATCGTCGTCGTGTGAGGTGGCCCTTCTCCTTGCGAGGCAGCGATGTGAGGCGCTGCTGCTTTTCGTAAACGTTGCACGACAGCAAGAGAAAACGTTGTAGAGATGCGCCTCGTGGACTAACCCTAACATAACGCAGTTCGCAAAGTACGACGTAGTAGCGTAGGTAGCGTACGCTTCCGGGTGCCCCCTGGAGATCACAGCAGATACTACTGGCTCGGTTAAAGATAAGATTGCGAAAGAAGAAAGTCACTAAACGCTTTTATGTCTTCCTTATCTCAAACAAGAGAATAATAAATTTGGCATGTTGTCATTCATCTATCCTGTAATTCTTTTTCGCAATTTACCTGCGTGCACGCAATAGTTTTCAATCGAGCAACCGCGACACTTTGTCGTGAACATATGGGTGCTGGCGTCACGACGCGACAGCGCGACGGAACCCGTTTGTCGCTGTCGCTCATGCGGTTGGGCCTTAAAACTTCGAGCCTTCGCAGCTCCGCTGCTAAAAAATACACAAAACTCACAGGGTATCTATGCATTCACCTAAGGCGACTGGAAGGCGAAGGCCATCTTCTGTTTCTTCTCAGTTGATATACTGATCCGACCTCGCGACCCTCTGAAAGATTTCAGCAACTAACGCGGTCTTGCACTGCTTCCAGGATCAGAGGCCCCTCGTCTGGTTTTGAACTGCCTCTGGATAGGCCCACTTTTGACCAATCAAAGGTGTTATGTGATGACGTCATGTGAAGACGTCGTCACGTGATGACTTTTTGCATCACTCGTGTGGACGCCGCCGACGGGGAGCGCAGGTCAATTTTCGCGTTTGATGAGCCGTCTAAGGCTTTAGTCTTAAATAAAAAAGACGTGCTACAGGATCTAGGAGGGTGGTGGTTTTTAACACGATAGTGTTAAACAACCTATGGTCGTAGAATATATTGTTACGCTCGAAGGAGACCGAGACGTATACGACTGGGGGGGCCGTTCATTTGGTCGCGAAGGTGAGCGCAGGAGCAGCCAACAGGTTGGATCTCCCAGCGTCGTCGTCTTCTTCCTAGCTGCCTCGGAGCGGCAAGCACGTTCACCGGCCTTCGTTTTCTTTGTCCATATGCGTAACATTCATCTCCTCGCAGACGAAGGCCGCCGGGCGAGTCAGTCGGGTTGTCGCGGCGTGAAAAATTTCAAGCGGGCGACATGGACCACTTGGGTCTTGGCAGCTCGTCTACCACTCGCCGTAAGGCGAGTGATAGTATAGGTGACCTCTGTGAGTCTGGTGATGATAACAAATGGTCCATCGTATGTGGCTAAAAAATTGGGGGACCCTTAAGCTACGCCTTTAAGAGCTGAACGCGATAGCGAGATCCGGCCTCTAGTGCGCCCTTCAACCGCTAAGTGCATACTTATTAATATGTTTTGTTACACACACACACACACACACACACACACACACACACACACACACACACACACACACACACACACACACACACACACACACACACACACACACACACACACACACACACACACACACACACACACGCACACAAACTCGCGCGCGCGCAAGCGCGTCGTATCTATAGTAATGGTACAGGTTTTCTATCTATTTAACAGCACTTTTATAACAACTTCATGAAAATATTGTACAGTGATATAGTCACATGGTCCTGTATTATGAACTGCGCGTAGGCGTGACACTTGTATTCGTAAATGGTCACATTCTGTCGTCCGTCTTGCGTTAGTTATCTGGCAATTGTTCGACTTGTTCTTCTGGAGACCTCTTCCGGCCAACCGCAACAAGCATCGCCTTATGGTCGGTGAAATGGCAACTGCAGTACTTCACTTCTTTAATGGTGTCGTGAGAATGAAAAGCTAAATCTATGCAAGTGTTGTGGTTTGTTGAAATGGCATTTGATGGAGTTGCCATCTCCAAACCAGCCCGCGTTTGTAGGATCTCCGGAAATTTTCTGCAAACCCGAACATTTTGGTTGAAATCTCCGACAACAAGTAACGCGTCAGACCCTATGCAGGGCTGCAGCTCTCTCATGACGAGGTCAGCAGCCCTCGTCACGCATGTTCCGGGCGCAATGTATACGCACGCAATCACCACACTGCCTAGTCGTACGGCACAAACTTCTCCACACTCGTACACCTGTTGGACCAGAGAGACGGCCTCCGCTTGCACTTCCCGTTTGACGTATATGGCCACACCAGCAGCACGGTTGTCGGAGCGTTTTGCAGCGCTGATGCAGCGATACCCATCCACATCGCATGGGTAGTTTGGATCCATCCAGGTTTCAGTGAAGCACAGTGCGGTAGTATTCATTAAAATGAAATCACTGGCGACGTCTGCATTGTGTGCACCCAAGGAGCGCACGTTGACACAGCCGACTGTGACAAAGTAGGCGGCCAGCATGCGGTTGCACTCGGCGCTGATGGTTTGTAGACAATGCTGGTCGAGTCTCCTGAATTCGTCGGCAAGGGCGCGATCAGGGTTATCTTTGATGTGATAGAAGCGATGGTCATTTTCTTTGTTCGTCAGATATAAACCGTGAATGGTGGTAACCCTGCTGAGAGCTACGTACACAAGCTTTTGGTTCTACGACTTTGAGTAATCGACAACCACCTCATCGTAAGTGCCTCCCTGGGACTTATGGATGGTGATTGCGCTCGCCTGGACGATAGGAAATTGTTTGCGCCTGACGGTTATGTGGCTCAGTCCTTTTCCCTTTAAGTGGCACCCGATGGTAATGAGTTCGATGGGAACCCAGTTGACGTGGATGTTGGGATGGCTTTCCCGGTAACGTCGCCCTTTTAGCAGGGCCGCTGAGCCCACACCGGTGGGAAACTCTATCCATAAGCGTAGCGGCTTGTTGTCGGTGTCCCTTTGAACGTGCCTGAGTATCCCCACACTGCCATTGACGAGACTATCGGACACATCGATGTTTCGTATAACCATGTAGGGCTTACCAAGGCACAGCAGTATGTTGTGATTCAAGTTGGCCATGTCCGTTTTCGACATGGTGGCGACTGTGGATTTTGCTTGCGTATATTCTTCGTGGGACCTGTGGCCACAAATGGTATCCACAGCAGGGCAGTGGACTGCGTATTCGTTGCAGGCTTCAGCAGTTGCGATGTTGTAGGCATCAGCATCTTTGTTTGTGTAGAAGAGGCGCACTCCGGATGGACACTTCCTAGCGGCCTCTTCGGTGGTTACAAAGCGGCTTTCCAGGAGAGACACCTCATCCGGAGCGAGTCCCCTCCCGTCTCCAATCTTCGTGAGTACTGTGGCAAACCGCTCGTCGCTCTGGCGCACGACATCCTTGAGTTGGTAGTATGAGAGGTTGTGCCAAGGCATACTTTCCGAGTCGAATACACTTTGGTGCAATCTAGAGCGCCTGTATACTTCAGCTGCCCTGACTGGTGGAAGCTGCCTCAGGTCGCCGCACATGATGACGTCGAATCCACCGAAGGGTTCCGCATATTTTAAAGAGATGGTGCGAAGTCGGTGATCAATCATCACGAGTGTGTCCGCCGACATCATGCTAATCTCATCGATTATAATACACTTGATGTCTCTGAAGACGCAACGAAAGGAATTTGCGTCGCTCGAGCTGAGTCCCCTGTCTGGATTTTTGCCGGATATGACTAGCTTGAAGGCGGCGTGTGAGGTAACCCCCCCGATTGCAACGGCTGCTTTTCCGGTGGTCGCACAGGCAACGTAGGCGTTGATGCTTACATGTCTGTTTTCACTTGAGTAGTAGCGATTATACACATCCATGATTGTACGCAAAACGAAAGTTTTGCCACAACCGGCAGCTCCAGTAAGGAAGACTTGCAGTGGTTTCGAGTCGGGCGTGGTAAGGCGATGAATTACCTCTCGCACGATGTCGAATTGGCCTGCATTCATCATTCTCATACGCTGCAAGTAGCTGTCGGTGGGCATGACGTCGGTGCGCATTTGGACGGCCGGACATTTTGCGACAGCCGCGTGAGTACTGTCACCCTGAGCCTGCTGCATGGCTGTTTGTTCTCCGGGCTCACCTAGGATGTCAGAGTCGTCATTTAAGTCCACAAGTCGGTCATTCAATGTGTGTTCCGCCTCTGTCTGTCTCTCTGAAGCCTCTCGGTGAGCAGCTTCGCCATCAATGATGCTGTTGCACATCTCTTCCATTTCCGCAAGGTCAATGCTTGGACTGCTGAACCGAGCTTTCACAGCCAGCATTTGTGACACGCAATTGTCAAAAATGTCAACGAACTTGTTGTTGTCCAGGATATCTACCTCGCGGCGAAATGGGTGGAACAGGAGCACGTGCTCGCGCTTGTAGTTGAGCACGTCGGATAGTGGGTAGGCGTGGTAGCGAAGAACCGCAGGCTGCGCTCTCCTTCGGCCGTTGTTGAATGACGTGAGGTGTTCGGCGTACGTTAATGCAGCTTGATCGTCCGGACGGTCTTCATACTTTTGTATGGTAGTCTTGCACCACACGTCCGTGCTAGTTTCATCTAACCCTTCACGATCCATCAATTCCCGACGTTTTCGGATGCGGACTCGCTGCTCCGGCCACGCGGTGTTGGCTGTGACTACGGCACGACTTGTGTGTGACATGCCAAGGCCGAGCACATACCAGGCCGCCTCTTGCACCGACATCTCGACTGCTTTCAACATCTTTACGCTAAGCTGTCGGATAGCTTGCGCGTAGGTTAAGCTAGATTCGGGAGATTCGTCCACGACTGTTCGCAACTCTTTGTGCAGGTTTGACATACCTCGGTTTGCCTTATTAACATACTCGACCACGTATGAGGCACAGGCGTACACATCTAAGATTATTTGCAGGTCCATGTTTGAGTCCAGTACCGAGGCTATCCATGGGTTGAAATTATTAAAGTGAACCTGATCACAATCCCTTTTCATCATCAGAGTCGGGCGAGAAACGCCAGCCCGTATGATTTCAATATACTCTTGGTCATGTGCAATGCCGTTGTGTTGACGCAAATGCTCCATCGAATCGTACACTGTCGTTTCAAGAGCAGCGTGAATGTTGCTGTACCTTTCTTTTAGTTTCATTTGTGATCTCTTTTCTTCTTCAGTGTGGGCAGGCGGAAGTGGCATAATGACTCGAGTTTGCTCCATCGGCCAGAAAGGTGCGTTGAATCGACATTTGGTTCGGCCATTTTTGTAACATGTCTGCGTATGCTGGTGAGTCTGACATCGAGGTCTTCGGAGGCTTTCAGCGTCCAAAGAAATCAAATGTTCGTCCATACGGATAGTTTGGGGCATTTCGGGACCGATGTCCTCATTGGGTGCATTATCGAGCCAGAGTAGTAGATGAGCATGGGCACTGCCCCGGTGCTGAAACTCAATGCGCTTGAAGTACTCCTTGACCACATAGGGGGCGAACGGGGACACCGTCTTGTGCTGCAGAATCTGCATGATCACTCGCACGATGTGATCGAAGTACACTGAGCAAACCACCGGGTCATCGCTCACAAGCATAGACTTTTCATAAAGCCTTAGCTGCTCGAATGGCACTTGAGGATGGTGCGGATCAATATGCAGACGTTGTAATAGCTTCATCAATCCATCCCAGTGTATCTCCGAGGCTGACAAAGTAAGGAACGCTGTTGGCTTGCCGAGCTGGCGGATCATCGCGAACACGTCCTGTTTGCGCCGATGCCAGTGCTGTACTGTGTTTGGGACACCCTGCATGAACGCCATGTCGTGTTCCACTGCGCTTTCGAGAAATTGTCGGTCCTCCAAGTGCGCCTTGGTGACGACGCCCATGCCAGTCGTGTTCCTGAAGAAGACGTTTGCCGACGAAGCAATTCGCGTGCGCATCACTTTGGCTGCCATATATAGCACGTGGCAAGCTGGCGCACCTCTTCGGTCCGTTCTCCGACATTCGCTCGATGCCATGGTGTACACGCTAGGCTTGCTGGCTGGGTTGATGTTTCGAGGCTCACCGAGGTAGATTTGAGGGAACGACAGCTCCTCCGCATGCTCATCGTACGCAATGTTCAGTGGTGTTACACCTTCCCTTGGTGCTATTACAAGAACATTGCTGTCGTCAATTACAAGTGTCTGTTGACCGAGTGACATGGCCAGCGATGCCTCCATGGGATTGTTGTGGTCTTCTGGGCAGTCTACATGTTCGCAATTCTCGTTGCTCGGCTCTGCCAGGTTTTGGCACACTTTGTCCATCTTCTCTCGACTGATTGTGATGCCATAGTAACGATATAATGTAGACTGTTCGAGAAACGCGAGCCAGGGTCGCAACTCATCCTTTTTGACCATGCCACGAATGTATACACTTTTATATATCATTCGACGCTTAATGTGGACGCACAAAGCTTGATCCTCTTCGACATCTCGAGGAAGCATTTGGACTGTTGTGTTGACGCTGATCGGAACGTTCACAATCGGTCCCTTAATGGCGAACTGGCCGCTGTCACTGTACAGTAGTCTCCTAATTTGCATAAAGGGTATTCACGGTGACACAAGGCGCTCACTCACGAGATTAAGCTTTGGCAAATGAGACGGTTTTGGTGGGTACGCATAACCGTTCGTGGTGGAGAAGTTTGGCATGCGGTCTCGTCGGATGCTCTGCATGCAAGTGCGACACACCTGGAATCCAGAAACGTCCGTGAGGAATGCATCGGAAACCACTTCAGCATGCGTTTCTGGAAGAGGCTTTAGATCGTTCTTGTGCCAAATACGATCGCACACGGAGCACGAGTAGCCAAATGGATTGTTTGTGAAGCGTTTTTGAAACATATTAGTGGCCCTCACATGCTGTTCTAGCCTCTCCCGGGCTGTTTGTTCTGCCTCGGCTCGTCGCCTAAGTCGTGTGGCCTCGGCTTCACGAGACCTCAAATCAGGATTTTCTTGCCGCTGTTGACGCCTCTCCTTGGCTTCCCTCGATGCCATGTCAGGGTTGTCTTGGCGACGCTGACGCTTGGCCTCCGCTTCTCGAGCTCGAAGTTCTGCGTCATTTTGGCGTCGTTGACGCCTGTGATCGGCTTCCCGCGCTCGTACTTGGGGATCCATATCATGGCGACGACGCTTCGTTTCAGCTTTCCTGGCTCTCAGCGAGGCACCTTCATGGCGTTGTTGGCGTTTGACCTCCGCTTTCCTGACGTTTTGTTCTATGTGTTCCTTTCGTTTACGCCGCATCGCCGTGGCTTCCCTTGCTCTGAATTCCGGGTCCACATTGCGCCGTTGTCGTTTCGTCTCGATCTGTTCAGCCAGCAATTGGGGGTTTTCCCGCCGCTTTCGTCGCCTAGCCTCAGCATGCCGTGCTTTGCTCTCTGCCTTTTGCGCCTCGGTCATGCGTGGCCTCCCTCGTCGTCGAGCACCAATTGACACAGATGCTGCATGAAGTGTCGCAGATAAGGTAGACTGTGTAGTGCACCCAGTTGCTTGTCCTTGAAAGTCCGCGTCGTTCTGGCTTGTTCTTTCACTAGTTGACGAGAATGTGCCACCAGTAGCCACCGATGAGCAGGACTGTGCAGTTTGGCCACTTCCCTCCGCCGATAAGGTAGTCTGGGTAGTGCACCCAGTTGCTCGTGCTTGAACATTACCATCGCTCTGGCTCGTTAGTTGTGGAACGCTACTTGACATGAATGTCCCGCCCGCACTCATCGATGAGCAAGGTTGTGCAGCGTGGCCACTTTCCTGTGCTTGAACAGCGGAACCATATAAGCTCCATCGCCGCTGTCGTTTCGTCTCGCTGTGTTCAGCCAGCAATTGGGAGTTCTCCCGCCGCTTCCGTCGCATAGCCTCAGCATGCCGGGCTTTGCTCTCTGCCTTTTGCGCCTCGGTCATGCGTGGCCTCCCTCGTCGTCGAGCACCAGTTGGCACAGATGCTGCATGAAGTGTCGCAGATAAGGCAGTGTGGGTAGTGCTCCCAGTTGCTCGTGCTTGAACGTTAGCATCGTTCTGGCTCGTTAGTTGTGGGACACTACTTGACATGAATGTCTCGCAGGCACTCATTGATGAGCAAGACTGTGCAGTGTGGCCACTTCCCTCTGCTAGAACGGCGCTCTGCTGTAGTCGAGACAAGCTTTCCACAATGTCTCACAGATGGCACACAGAAACACACACACACGCACGCGCGCGCGCGAATGGTACATACAGTTTTTGATCTAACGCAAGAGTCGCATGGCCTCCAAGATACACGCCGCGCGCTCCACATCTCGGAGGCCATAAAGAGTCTCACATAGCCTCACAGATGGCAGCACATTATCTAGCGTTTGCTGTTTGCTTGATCAACGCCTCTGGAAAGGCATGATATGTTTTCCGCTAGATGGACATAGTTGTCCATTCCTAGAGCTGTGTGAAAGTTCCTGTGTGTTTTTAGCGGTGATGGCTGCACTATCCCGGCCTTTTTCGACGTAGTTTGATGGCCTCCCAAATGCGCCTACAAATCGCCGAATGGGCTCGTTTTCGTCGTGACACCTGTCGAACAAAATGCGTTAAGGAGACTCCTTCCACTACATGGCATTTATGTAGTGTTGTTTCCCGAAGCAGCTGCAAGTAACATCGTGGCTTTGTGGTAGGACACCTGCTTGCCACGCGAACGGCCCGGGTTCGATCCTCAATGGCACCGAAAATTTTATTCTTTATTTTATTTGCTTCTTTCTCGATTTCTCGCTCACGGACGATTTTCCGCTCACAACCAACGGTGCCGACGCCGACGACGGGATTTCTGCGACACGAGCTCTCTAACGCTATCGCGTTAAAACTTTTGACATAAGCCGCGTTTCCGTGTAGGAGTCCACAGCCAGACTAAATCACCGGGTCGATAGGTTACAGGTCGGTGGTGAATGTCATACCGTGCCTTCGCTCTGTCTTGAGCTGCCGAGGTGCGTAATCGAACTATACGACGCGCCTCTTCAGCAAGGCAGAGGGTCTCGGCGACTGTGAGGTTTTCGTGATTACAGAAAGGGAAAACAGTGTCGATTGTGTGCCGGGGTGGACGAGCGTACAGCAAAAAATTGGGGGACCCTTAAAGGGGCCCTGCGACACAATTTGAGCATGTCTTTTTCATCGGTTCTTCTGGCACTGTGGAATGCACCGATATTGTTGCGCAAGTGGCAACGCCGAAATCGAAGCGGTTATAATTTTAATTCACGGGATAAACTACCTTGATTTCGCACTATGGCGACACACATCGGCTATTTCTGTTACAGGAAGTGGCGTGATGTCATGTGACAGTGACGACAAAGACCGTTCGTTTTTGATTGGCTTGACGCGACACGTGACGTGCAATATTCATATGATGGTAGCTAGGCCATACTACGGAGGTCTAAGAGGAGCAAAATCCCTTTTTATGCTTTCTCAGAAACAAATGATTCCTGTTTCTAACTGATATATTTTCAAAACAACGAACACGACGCTAGGCGCGTTGTGAAATGGTAATCAAACGATACTCTTCCGCGTTTTGTCTTTTGCGGCATCGAGCGACACCGGCCACACCGGCAACTGCGAAACACGCAACGCTCAATTCGGCGCGATGCTGTCAACCAAAAAAAAATTCTAAAGGCTTACCGGCCGACGCCTTCCGCGTCATCGGGCGTTAGCGTTTCGTCTGGGCCCATGGAGCCATCCTCGCGTTGCGCGGGGCTCAGCGACGCACTTTCAATTTGCAATGGCGTGCACGACATGGAATCAATCACTGCGTCGCAAGAGCTCGCGCTCGAGGTCTGTTAGGTCTTACAGACTCATTTTGTGCCCTACACGACAAATCATTGGAGCGTCTGCTAGCTGACGGACGTGGTTTGTCGTAAGCATGGTAACAACGCCGTCAAAAAGAGGTGTAGCAATGTACTGTGTGAAGGCCACCATGAGGTGACATTTCCGGTATGTCTTCATAAGACGCGCGCGGTGATTGGAGCCGGTCTTTGACGTCAGCGGGAGAGTGAAATCCGAAAAAAACGTTTCTCGTCGTCGTCTGCTTGAGTTTTGAACTTTGAGGACTATTAACTTCACTTTTCGTGCACCAATTTGCATAATTCTTTTTGCGTTCGTCTCGGCATTCATAACTACACGCATCTGCGGTCCTAAATAGGGCAGTCGCAAAAGTGTCGCAGGGCCCCTTTAAGCTTCGCCTTTAAGAGTTGAACGCGATAGCGAAATCCGGCCCCTAGTGCGCACTTCAACCACTAAGTGCATACTTATTAATGTGTATTGTTACACACACACGCACACAGACACACACACGCGCGCGCGCGCGAATGGTGCAAGTTTTTTATCTAAAGCACGAGTCGCATGGCCTCCAAGATATGCGCCGCGCGTCCGCCATCGTGGAGGCCATAAAGGGTTGAGACATATTTCTCAGGATGCCTCACAGATGGCAGCACATTACCTAGCGTTTGCTGTTTTCTTGATCAACGCCTCCTCTAGAAACAGGCGTTGGCTTGAAATGTTTTCCGCTAGATGGACATAGTTGTCCATCTTTAGAGCTGTTTGAAAGTTCGTGTGTGTTTTTAGCGGCGATGGCTGCACTATCCCGGCCTTTTTGGACGTAGTTTGATGGCCTCGCCTATGCACCTACAAATCGCCGAATGGGCTCGTTTTCGTCGTGACACCTGCCGAACAAAATGCGTTAAGGAGACTCCTTCTACTACATGGCATTTATGTAGTGTTTTTTTTTCGGAGCAGCTGCAAGTTACATGTTGGCTTTGTGGTAGGACACCTGCTTGCCACGCGAACGGCCCGGGTTCGATCCTCAGTGGAACCGAATATTTTTGTTGTTTATTTTATTTGCTTCTGTCTCGATTTTTCGGTCACGGACGATTTTTCGCTCACAACCAACGGTGCCGACGCCGACATCGGAATTTCTGCGACACGAGCTCTCTAACGCTATCGCGTTAAAAGAAAGGGCTGTAGCCGGTAGTCCCGTGCTTGGCGTTGTTGAATGCATATGTGATGAAAGGTAGCACCTCATCCCAGTTGGATGAGACATACATAGACAACATGTTGATAATTGTCCGGTTGGTGCGCTCCGTAAGCCCATTCGTTTGTGGATGGTAGGGTGTCGAGTGACGCAAGCGGGATTCACATAAACGAAGAAGCTCCTCCACGGCATCCGCTGTGAATTGTCGTCCACGGTCGCTGATGATCACGCGAGGTGGGCCATGTGGGAGTATGACGTGTTGCAGCAGGAACAATGAGACGTCATTGGCCGTTGCAGAGGGGACGGCCGCCGTCTGGCAATAGCGTGTCAGGTAATCGACACAAAGTATTATCTAACGGTTGCCCTTAGCCGTTTTTGGGAAAGAGCCCAGGAAGTCAATGCCCACTTGTTGGAAAGGTGTGCTTGGAAGTGACATCGGCTGGAGGAGACCAGCTGGAGCAGTAGACGGGCGTTTATGGCGCCGACACTGCATACAGCTGGCCACATACATCTCGATAGACTTTTGCATTCCAGGCCAATAAAAACGTTCCTTAGTCCGGTGGAGCGTCCGCGCAGAACCTAAATGTCCGGACGTAGGATCGTCGTGCATGGCACCCATAATGGCTGTGCGAAGGCTCTCCGGCATCACCAGAAGAAAACGTACGCCATTGCCAGAAAGGTTCTTCTTGAGTCCATCGCGCATGCAGAAATGGCGCGCATTAATAGAGGCGGACGTGGTGTTGAAGAGTGGTGCTAATTTTGCGTCCTTTCGCTGCTCTACTTTGAAACTGTCGAGGTCTGGAAAATTAGGCGACACAGAAGCTATAAGGTGCTCAAAGTCATCGGCGTCACAGTCCGTAGTACTGAGTGGCATACGCGAGAGGCAGTCCGCATCGGCGTGTCGTCGGCCGCTCTTGTAAGAGACGGTGAAGCTGTATTCTTGCAGCCTAAGCGCCCAGCGCGCAAGGTGGCCACAAGGGTCGCGAAGGTTGACTAGCCAACACAGCGAGTGGTGGTCAGTGACTACTATGAAGGGTCGCCCATACAGGTAAGAACGAAACCGCTGGATCGCAAATATTACTGCCAGGCATTCATGTTCCGTGACAGTGTAATTCTGTTCGGGCCGGCTTAGTGAGCGACTTGCGTATGCAATGACGTGTTCGCGGTCACCGTAGCGCTGAACTAGGACGGCACCAATAACTACGCCACTGGCATCCGTGTGAAGTTCTGTTGGGGCCGACGGATTGCAGTGCTGAAGGACAGGTCGTGACGTCAGCAGAAACTTCAGTTGACGAAAAAAAGACTGGCACTCCGGAGTCCACTCAAAGGGAATGTCCTTTCGTAGCAGGCATGTGAGGGGGTGCGCGACGTCAGCAAATTTGGGAATAAAGCGGCGGAAATAGGAGCAAAGCCCCAGAAAACTGCGGAGCTCCTTGACAGAGCGCGGTGCATTGAACGCTTCAACATCTGCTGTCTTCTGGGGATCGGGGCGTATGCCATCCTTATCGACGAGATGCCAGAGAACGAGGGTTTGGCGGTCTCCGAAGTGGCACTTCTTTGAGTTTAAAACTAGGCCAGCGTTTCGGATGCAGTTCAGAACTATATCCAGACGCGAGTTGTGCTCACTGCATGTCCGGCCAAAGATGACGACGTCGTCGAGGTAGCACATGCAGATGTTCCACTTCAAGCCGCGTGGAATGGTGTCCATAAATCTCTCGAACGTCGCCGGAGCGTTGCACAGGCCAAAAGGCATCACATTAAATTCAAAGAGCCCGTCAGGGGTAACGAAGGCAGTCTTTTCCTTGTCCTCAGGATGCATCGGAATTTGCCAGTAGCCGGATCGTAAGTCTACTGAGAAAAAGTAAGAGGCCGAATGTAGGCAGTCTATTGCATCATCAATACGTGGGAGTGGGTACACGTCATTTTTTGTTACGGCATTCAACCGGCGATAGTCCACGCAAAATCTCCAAGATCCATCTTTCTTCTTAACGAGAACCACTGGAGCTGCCCACGGACTGGCTGACTCTTGTATGACTCCCTTTTTCACAATCTCCTGCACTTGATCGTTGATAATTTGGCGCTCTGATGGTGAAACACGATATGGCTTTTGTCGAATCGGATTGGCCGAACCTGTGTTGATGGTATGGCGTGTCCGAGACGCAGGGATGGAGGGTATGCTGTCCATCTGCGCAAAGTCGAATACCGACACGTGCTTCGAAAGCACACTCACTAATGTTCGCCGTTCGCTTGTGCTAAGGGACTTATTTATCATTGACAAAAGGGCCGTTTCCGAACTGTGACCTCCAGGTTCTTCCGGCACATCTGTTAGTTCGGCCACCAATAAGGGCGCGTGTTCTCTGCTGACCCAGGCCAATTTCAAACCATCTGGTAACATCACGGGCTCTGAAGAACAGTTTACGGTCCATAAGCCAGTGCGTCCGCTTTTGAAAGACACCACACAAAGGGGAACCAACACATTCTTCTTCACGCAGTTAACGTGTACGGGCTCTAGAAGCTGTCGCAATCGGCGCCGCTACAGACAACAGGCACACGAACGGTAGATGACACGGGTATGACAGTATCGCCACGAACACACAATGTAGTTTCGCCTTCTACAGGGTTTTCCAGGAGCCCAGCTGATGGAAGACCACTCACAAATATCTTCCCTGTGCGGCAGTCGACAGTGGCACCACACTCCCGCAAAAAGTCAATGCCCAGAATAACGTCATGGGTCGACCGGGGAATAATCGCGAATTCCGTCGTAATAACATGACCTCCCAAAGACACGTCAGCACTGCACACACCAATAGGACGCAACGGCTCGCCACTCACTCCGCAGAACTTTGAAGTTTCGTCCCACTTAAAAACAACTTTGCGCCCTAACACGTCTTTAAAGGGGCCCTGCGACACTTTTGCGACTGCCTTATTTAGCACCGCAGATGCGTGTAGTTATGAATGCCGAGACGAACGCAAAAATAATTATGCAAATTGGTGCAAGAAAAGTGTAGTTATTAGTCCTCAAAGTTCAAAACTCAAGCAGACGACGACGAGAAACGTTTTTTTCGAATTTCACTCTCCTGCTGACGTCAAAGACCGGTTCCAATCACCGCGCGCGTCTTATAGAGACATACCGGAGATGTCACCTCATGGTGGCCTTCACACAGTACATTGCTACCCCTCTTTTTGACGGCGTTGTTACCATGCTTCCGACAGACCACGTGTGTCAGCTATCAGACGCTCCCATGATTTGTTGTGCAGTGCACAAAATGAGTGTGGAAGACCAAACAGACCTCGAGCGCGAGCTCTTGCGACGCAGCGATTGCTTGCATGTCGTGCACGCCATTGAAAATTGAAAGTGCGTCGCTGAGCCCCGCGCAACGCGAAGACGGCTCCATGGGCCCAGACGAAACGCTACGCCCGATGACGCGGAAGGCGTCGGCCGGTAAGCGTTTAGAATTTTTTTTTAGTTGACACCATCGTGCCGAACTGAGCGTTGCGTGTTTCGCAGGTGCCGGTGTGGCCGTTGTCGCTCGATGCCGCAAAAGACAAAACGCGGAAGAGTATCGTATGATTAACATTCCACAGCGCTGCTAGCGTCGTGTTCGTTGTTTTGTAAATATATCACATAGAAATAGGAATCATTTGTTTCTGAGAAAGCATAAAAAAGGGTTTCGTTCCTCTTAGGCCTCCGTAATAAGGCCTAGCTTCCACCATATGAATATTGAACGTCACGTGTCGCGTCAAGCCAATCAAAAACGAACGGTCTTTGTCGTCACTGTCACATGACATCACGTCACTTCCTGTAACAGAAATAGCCGATGTGTGTCGCCATAGTGCGAAATGAAGGTAGTTTATCCCGTGAATTAAAATTATAACCGCTTCGATTTCGGCGTTGCCACTTGCGCAGCAATATCGGTGCATTCCACAGCATCAGAAGAACCGATGAAAAAGACATGCTCAAATTGTGTCGCAGGGCCCCTTTAAAAAGAACACTCATTACGGAAATCGTCGCCCCTGTATCCACCAGGGCCATCACAGGCACATCATCCACAAGAACACGCACTTTGTTTTTGAGCATCCACACAGGAGGTATTTCTAGCATTAGCACATCTCCAGCGACCTCACCTCCATCGGCCGCGCTAGCTAGTTTTCCGGTGGCGAAGGGGACGTGGTGCGACGCAGCGGTGAGGGAGAACGAGGAGCACGCGGTCGCGGTGGAGGCGTGAAACTCCTGTCAGATGCCGGGGAGTGATTCCGGAAGTTGCTTGGCCAATAATCGTTGCCAGATGGTGGTGGCCGCGGGACACCGCGAGGCCGTTCGGAGGGTCGTGAGGACTCTGAGGGTGGGCCATATCGCGGAGCTACACGACGGTTGCAAAACCGCGATATATGGCCCGGAACACCGCAGGAGTAACACACCGGCAGAGGTCGAAACCTCGGTTGCTCTTCAGTGAAATGAATGTCATCATTTGCTCGTGCAGAGCGGATGAGTTCGTCGGCGATGTCATGACGATACGTCGGTCGTCGGGGAGGCGTGCGCTGAGCGCGTAGATCATAGCGCGGAGCTAAAACGCGCGTTGTCACCTTTGACTGTGGGGCTGGGCTGTACTCTACAGCCGTTGCGCTAATCGTCGGTTGCCAAGGGGCCGAAAGAGGCGCAGTTGTAGCATCACGTGGCGTGTACACCTCATGATGGTCGGCAGTTGAACGCAACATTTCTTGGCGAGAGAGTTCCTCGCGGACAATCTGTCGAATGGTCGAGGAAATGTCAAGGCAAGGGCTCGGTTCTACACTGGCAACAGTTGTAACGTTAGCCAGCCGACCAAACTTTGGCGTGATCCGACGCATCTTCAACGTTTCAAAAGTTCTGCAGTGCCGAATGAAGTCGGATACAGAACTGAGGGTATCTTTTCCGATTAGAAAAGTGCAGACATCCTCAGCCACTTCTTTCAGCAAATGCCCGACTTTATCTTCCTCCGACATATTAGCGCTGACTATCTTGCACAGCCTTAATACTTCTTCGATATATGTCGTGCACGTCTCACCTGGTAGCTGCGCTCTTTGCGACAGCGTCTGCTCAGCACGCTTCTTTTTCGCGACGGAGTCTCCGAAACACGCCTTTAGCTCCTCAACGAAAAGATCCGACGTTGTAAGCGCATCCTCGTGGTTTTCGTACCACACAAGTGCGGTGTCGGTCAAGGAGAAGACCACGTTGGTGAGCTGAGCGGCTGTGTTCCATCCGTTGGACTTGCTCACTCGCTTGTACTGGATGAGCCACGCGTCGACGTCTTCACCCGCTTTTCCTCCGAAGGGCGGTGGGACTCGGTAGTACTGCAACGGACCGCAAGGTGCTGCCCTGGGCGCATCTTCTTCTTCGGGCATGTTGGAGACAATCTCGTCAGACGGCGGGAGGCCGGCGAGTCGACGGCTTCGACGAAGCTGCAGCAGTGATGGTTCCGTCGTCCTGGGCGCGTACCCAGCACCTCCACCACTCTGTTACGCTCGAAGGAGACCGAGACGTATACGACATCGTATATGTCGATGTCCGCGGCGTTATAAGTGAGACATGAATTCGTCATGGTTGCAAATAGTAAAAATTAGGATTCGAGTATGAGACGAATCCAGGGATTCTCTTTGACAGTCAAGTGTTCTACCATGAGTCACGCCAGTACTTGAAACGGCTTAGACCGGATGCGGACGGCATGTCAGCGATGAGTCAGATTAACTGAGTTGGGTTGAACAACGTAACGAGTGGGTGATTAAAGATACCTACCCATTACAAATAGCTAAGTAATTATTAGCCACCATCATCATCATCGACTACAGAACAAAGAAAAATCCAGTGACATAGGCGGATGTATTGCATTAAAGACAATCAGGAGGTACTTCACTACTTCTCACAATGGTGAATTGTGGCGAAGGTGGTACTTCACAACTGTGCTTGCAGTGGGCGCCCTAGGAGAGCTTACAGTGGTAAATTTCTCGCGCACAGTTGTACTTTCCCTCACGCCTGGTTCGGATATCCATCGAGAAGCATAACATTTATTAAAATGAGCAAGCGATGCGAACGCGGTCCGAAACGATAACGCGTACCAGTTAAGCTTAGGCGTCCTCCTAAGGCCCTGCAACGACGCTACTTTTTACAAAAGAACATCATTTGTCTCGTATATTCTGCGGCTTCATTTGCCTCGAAAATTCTTTAGAATGTCGAAATTCATTGCACGTGCTCTTCCCTGGAAGCGAGCATAATGAAAAAAACAACCTTAGAAGACGCTTGAGCTTAGCCTTCAAGAGTAGACGCGATAGCGCAATCGACCCTGTTCGTATCGAATTCTCAGTTGATAGCCTGCTTCGCTTCTTGGTGGCGACCTAAAACGTGCCGCAAGGAGCGGAACGCCCATACGCATGTAAATTGGCCCTTCCAAACTATCCTAGAATGCCTACTGCAAGTGCAGTTGCGAAGTGCCCACTACTGGTTGTAAGGCAACACGCGCACGTGCACACGTTGTTGATGCTGTTGTTGATAATGATAATTAATTATGCCTGACCGCTTTGTAATTTATGAGCCTTCAAACCAATTCCACTCGCCGTGCAATTCACACGCTTTAACGCCTGGTGTGACTCTGCGCTTTTGCCGCGCAATATTACATGTGGTAATGACATATGCCTCTCACTACTTAACATTGATATAGTTTTTTTTTCGAAGCAACTTGCCACGCAGAAGTCCTGTGTTCGATTCCCGCCCGAACAGTCTTTTATTATTTCGTTATTTGCATCTATCTATTTCATATTTTCGCTCATAGTCAAAGCTGATTTTTTTGTTGACAATCAATGACGCCGGCGCCGGAATTTCTGCGAAACGAGCTCTTCAAAGCAATCGCGTTAAAAACCTTCCTTTGGTTACATTTGCATATACATATGAAGAAGGGGTAGTGGCGCCCTTTCGTATGAAGATTTTTGAGGAGTAAAGAGATGCTTGCTTTTCATATCCTTCATTGACCACATCTTCCACTAGACGAAATGCATTCTTGCGTTTTCTGTACAATTAAGAAGGAAATTATGACGAAAAAATTGGGGGACGCTTAAGCTTCGCCTTTAAGAGTTGAACGCGATAGCGATATCCTGCCCCTAGTGCGCACTTTGAACACTACGAGTGTTTAACAGAATGCGCGCACTAAGGTGTGTGCCTCATGTAATGGGTAGCATGCTTTAAACCAGGGGCAATTATGCGCGAGAAACGTTTTCGCAGTTGCGATGCCCCCACTACGTGGTCTTAAGGTAATACGCGCAGTAATGCGCGTGCCTTCTGTAATGGGTGGCTGTCTTTAAAACACCAAGTTGTTATGATATTGACATGGTGTGACGCCCGATGGCAATGTACGCTTGTACCACGCAATATTACTGCGAAATTACATCTCGTACTGTGACACCTGTATACACGACGCGTATTTTTTGGGAAGCATGAAAGTTACTTTCAGTGCAGCTCCTAGCAGAGGCGTGGCTGTGAAGGCCGAGCAACTATGTAACCATTCCGGTCTTTACCTCGGTATGTACTGTTTATGCACTGTAATATTATTGTATGATGTGCAAAAGTAAGTAATAAAGAAAAAAAAAGAGGCGTGGCTGTGTGGTAGAACACCTGCTTGTCACAGAGACGGCCTGGGTTCGATTCTCACTCGGACCCAACATTTTTATTATTTATTTTACTTGCACCTTTTTCGATTTTTCGGTCACGGCAAGATGATGATTTTTCGCTCACAACCAACGGTGCCGACACCGACGGCGGAATTTCTGCGATACGAGCTCTTTAACGCTATCGCGTTAAAAATAATATCTGCGAATGATCATTCAGTACTAGGTAGTGCATCTTACTTACGCTCCATGAACATTGCCGACGTGTACGTCCACCAGCTTTCCTGGAGTAGTTCACGTATCTGTTTTTTCGTCCGGTAGTTTGCGGCGTCTGACAGCACACTTGCGAGCACGCATAGTACCAGGCCAAAAAACAGGGCCATCCATACCTGGGAAGGTGGAAGAGAAATTCCATTCAGCAAGTTTTGCATAAGAATGAACATAAAGAAGTGAGAAAAAAAATTGAGGCATATTTTGTAATTCGAAGTATTGTTCGTGTGAAGCGCTCGCTATCTGCTCATGCCATGCAATATGGGAACGCTACCGGAAAGAACTGAGCAATATCGAAGGTTACGCTAACAATAACAAAAGCCAGTTAATATTAGCCACCACTAGGAAGTATCAGGCATCAGCTAGCTAACATGGTGCAGCTATTATGCGCTTATGGGCCTTCCAAAGCAAACCGATATTTCTAATTAGTTTTAGTGAAGATTTAATTGGGGTTTAACCATGTGACAAAGGTACCAAGTATGAACACAATACATGGCATGCGCGAGGTATATCCGCGCGTGAAGAGGAATGGCGAAATAAATGTTGCTTTATATTTTCGAGAGCGCTTAAATCCTACGAGATAATTGTCATAATGATCACACACACACATCTAAGACATGAAGATTTGCTTCCGGTTAGTAATGAGAAACGGCGCTAAGTGTAAAGTTCGGAGAGGCAATGAAGAAATACTGGGGTTTAGAAAATTCTACTGCTGCGCCGTAAATGTTACCGTACTCAGTGAATAATGGCAAGCGGCTTAACAGACTATCTTGACATACAAAGTAGACGGAACATCGCCGGCAAACGCTGTGATCATCACAGCGTTGCTGCCAGACAGCACAAGACGCCGAACGCGTGGATCTGGCCAAACAACACAGAAATGGCACTGGGCTGAGGACAAATATACTACAGGCGACAGCGGACATCCTGAAGCACCCTACCAGTAACGGAAAGGGAGCACTTTGTCACCGATCTAGACCCAATGAGCTGTCGATGTCAAAGTACGCATATGACTTTAATTACACAAATGAATGACGAAAGACAAGCGCTGGGAGCCCGTAGAACATATACGTGCGCTGCAGTCGGTTGAGTGCCTTATCCTGGTCCAGAAAGGCAAGGAAACCCCGAGTAGACCGCGAAGACGTATGGGCAATGACGATACGTTTAGTGAAGCACAAGCAGTTTTTTAGGCGAAAGCCTTCAGTGGACATGTTCGCGCTCCTACCCGCGAGACTTGCACGAGAGTTTGCGAGAGTGTGAGGGCCTACAAACGTATGGTAAGGTTTTGCAAGAGTGTGGTAAAGAGTCCCCATGACCTTCCCTTAGTGAACGATGACGTCACAATATGACTCCATCGTGTGACGTTAACATAACGTCACAGACGACAAAATGTGTGATGTCACGCGATGACGTCAACGTCATCAAATGACATAACCTCAGGAGCAAAAAGCACAGTGGAGGGGCGAGGAACACTGGCGCCGACTGAGAACGAAAAAATAATTTAATGCGTGTCTCGGAGACGGCGGGTGATTATGTCGTGCAGTGAGTCTGGTACCGGACTGTATTAGTTAATGCATTACCAAGTGTGAATCAGCCTTTCGCCTTGAAATGTAGATGAGAGTGTAAGATGCTGCCAAAATTTTGCTCGTCTGAGCTGTGACGAAGCTTGGTGATGCCCAACTAGACTGCTCGTCAGGCGTCTCAGACATCGAAATATAACATGCGAAAGGGTATCGTAATCAACGTTAACAAGCGTGATAGGCCTAGAAAACACAGTAAGCACCACGCTTCGGAAAAAACGCCATGTGGCCATCTCAAAAGCAGGATGGATGGCACAGACCTGAAAACGCCACATAAGCGCTTTTCAGGCAGCATCAGTTGGTTGGTTGGTTGCAAAAATTTATTGAGGTCCTGCGAGGCGCGCGTCAGCGGGCAGCGGGCGACTCCCACGTCGGGACCATGAGGCCAAGCCTGCCTGCCGCTCCGCGGGCCTGCTGCTCGGCCTACAGCTGGTCAGCCGGGAGGGAGATGCGGAGGGCCGCCTCCCACTGGCCGAATCAGTATTGGGGTTAGTGTACGTTGCCTTGCACTCCAAGAGCATAAGTTATAGTGAGGCTATGTCCCCACTTGTGGGGCAAGCGTCATTGGGGAACACCTCGGGATAAATGGCGTGTAGGGAGCTCGGATTAGGGTACGTCTCCGTCTACAGTAGCCGGTGCCACGTACAACGAAATAATGAAATATTTTTACCTCGCGCGAATAGTGTGCCCACTCCCTCACCGCAAACTTAATAGGCTTTAGGCCGTTACGCTCAGACTACTGCAGAAGGCAGAACCTGTGTGATTCCAAAATACCTGCCGAAACTCAACGGGAGACCGCAGTAAAAACATGGTGATTTCTCGGTAAGACCCGCCAAAGTACAGTAATGTCTATACCTGTAAATTGAGATGTAGCGAATGGGAACTAAAATTGAAGGACACACACTCTATTCCAAAGTGTGTTCGGCGAAAGCCTGTGGCCATTCGACTCCTCCGACGGACGCCGCCACCGTGTTGTGCAACAGTTGGGCAACGCCCGATAGGAGGAACAACGCACAACTGTTTCGCCTTGACGGACCGACGCCGCCGCCGCGTTGCACAATGCGTCTTGGAAGGAGCAACCACTGATCAGTGGGAGCAACGCGCCCCTACCTCGCGTTGACGGACGGACGCCGCCGTTGCGCTGCGCAACACGAGCCACTGTTGCTATGCGCCGCTGTGCCACCAAGTGATTGCTGATAGAGTGTGAGGAGGAGAGGCCACAGCTGGCACCATGCCAGGGAAGTATGACTAACACGTTTCGCAGGTCATGAGAGGACTAACGTGATTTCCCTTTTGCGCACGTCATGAAATCCTTTGCACAAGTTACGTGTGGCACACATCGACATACCGCAGCCACGGGTATTCGGGTATGCGCCATCGATGATTCACACTCTAACAATCCAGACTCCAGAAATCTTAACCCAACAGGGTGAACGAGCCCGTGTCGCAGGAAATGCGGTGGCGGCGTCGGTGGCGTTTTCGCTGGGCGAAACATCACGATGGAAACAAGAAACAAAAATGACTACTCGAGCTGGAATCTAAACCAGGCCTTCTGCACGGCAGTCCAGTGTTCTGCCACCGAGCAACGCCACTGCTTCGAACTGCTTCTCTTGAAGATCAATACAAGCGCCATGACAGGACAGCGCCCACTGGGGTTGCAGTGTTATCTATCCGCATTTATATAATTGTTAATAAATATTACGTATGCACGACTATAATTCCGAAGGCTATGGTAAAGCGTTCCGGGAACACACCAACGTCAGCTACTTATGATATGCAGGTCATCTCACTGTACGTTGCACTTTCTCGCGATAAACAATACTTCTGTTCTTACGTGAGTGCCGACGTTAAGTCAGACCATCGCAACGACCACAGTATCTCGCTGTACTCCGGGCGCGTAGATGTCCACGTGAAACGAATATTGTCACGTGGTCGTGACGTCGACGAAGACAGCAGTCGGCGTTTGCAGGTTGAAACTGTTTATTTGGCCGAACTTGTGGCCGGAAAATGAGAACTAGCAATACAGCAATACACGCTGTACAATGATAGCGGCGGACAGGGCGTCGTCCGTCGATCAACTGACAAGTGGTCAAGCGCGTCGGCTTTTATACAGGCGCTATGGAACTTTCCAGCAATATCGCTGGTGGCGGTGTTATCTCTCGACAAAGCTGGAACATTCGCGTGCGGCGCGCAATCTTAACAAAACGATCTACCAAAATCGTGAAGCTTCTCGAACACTGCTTCGGGGCCAGCGCCGATCGTTGATAACCGTCCTTGCCGGTCAAACTCGAACACATCAAAATAAAAGAAGAAGCGGGCGTGGCATTGCCCCCCTTTGAAAGAGCATCGTCCCGATGCTTGCAACAGGACATGGAAAGGAAAAACAAGTGCACACACAAATAAATTACAATAACAAAGGAAAAAGTACAGTCCCTAGGTTCGCTAACGCGCAAAAAAACGGCTTAAGGCGCACGACATGGACGACTTCAGGTCGTGCGCGGCGTCGCTGGGAGTTCGTAATGCCATCCGGGACGACCTCGTAGTCAAGAGCGCCGTGACGTCGAAGCACCTTGTATGGCCCGAAGTATCGACGAAGAAGTTTTTCACTGAGACCACGTCGGCGTATCGGCGTCCAGACCCACACACGGTCACCTGGTTGGTACTCCATATGGCGTCGTCGAAGATTATAGTGACGGCTGTCGACCCTCTGCTGGTTCTTGATGCGCAGGCGGGCGAGCTGTCGAGCTTCTTCGGCGCGTTGCAAATAGGCGGCAACGTCGAGGTCGTCTTCGTCGGTGGCGGTTGGTAGCACTGCGTCGAGCGTCGTTGCCGGGCTCCTTCCGTAGACCAGCTTGCACGGCGTCATTTGCGTCGTTTCTTGCATGGCCGTGTTGTATGCGAAGGTCACATACGGAAGGATGGCATCCCACGTCTTGTGTTCGACGTCGACATACATGGCCAGCATGTCGGCGATGGTCTTGTTTAGCCGCTCGGTGAGGCCATTGGTCTGTGGGTGGTACGCTGTGGTCCGGCGGTGGCTTGTTTGGCTGTATCTCAGTATTGCCTGAGTTAGGTCAGCAGTAAACGCCGTACCTCTGTCGGTGATGAGGACCTCTGGGGCGCCATGACGCAGGAGGATGTTCTCAACGAAGAACTTCGCTACCTCGGCGGCACTGCCTCTGGGTAGGGCCCTTGTCTCGGCGTAGCGGGTGAGGTAGTCGGTAGCTACAACGATCCATTTGTTTCCGGTACTGGACGTCGGGAACGGCCCCAGTAAGTCCATCCCAATTTGTTGGAACGGCCGTCGAGGTGGCTCGATAGGCTGCAGAAGTCCGGCTGGCCTAGTCGGCGGTGTCTTGCGTCGCTGACAGTCCCGGCAGGTCTTGACGTAGCGAGTTGCGTCGGCGACAAGGCGCGGCCAGTAGTACTTTTCCTGTATTCTTGCGAGCGTGCGAGCAACGCCCAGGTGTCCAGACGCCGGGTCGTCATGCAGAGCCTGGAGGACCTCTGGTCGCAATGTCGAGGGCACTACGAGAAGGGAATCGGCTCGAAGCGGCGAGAAGTCCTTCTTAAGGAGAACACCGTTGCGCAAGAAAAACGACGTCAGTCCTCGCGTGAATACCTTGGGAACAACGGTGGTCCTGCCTCGAGGTATTCCACAAGGCCCCTGAGTTCTGGGTCCGCTCGCTGTCGTTCGGCGAAATCTTCGGCACTTATGGTTCCCAAGAAGCAGTCATACTCCATGTCGTCCTGCGGCGGTGGGTCGACGGGGGCGCGGGACAGGCAGTCAGCGTCGGAGTGTCTTCTTCCGGACTTGTAAACGACGGTTATGTGAAATTCTTGAAGTCGTAGGCTCCACCGTGCGAGGCGACCTGAAGGGTCCTTCAAGTTAGCTAGCCAACACAAGGCGTGGTGGTCGCTCACAACTTTGAAGGGACGGCCGTAGAGGTAGGGGCGAAACTTCGATGTAGCCCAGATGATGGCCAGGCACTCCTTTTCTGTTGTGGAGTAGTTGATTTCTGCCTTTGATAGCGACCGGCTAGCATAACTGATGACCCTTTCGAATCCGTCGGTCTTTTGCACAAGGACGGCGCCGAGTCCTACGCTGCTTGCATCGGTGTGGATTTGCGTATCGGCGTATTCGTCGAAATGCGCAAGTATGGGAGGAGTCTGCAGGCGTCGTTTCAGTTCTTGAAATGCTTGAACTTGCGACGTTTCCCACCTGAATTCGACGTCAGCCTTCGTGAGTTGCGTCAGTGGCTCGGCGATCCGTGAAAATTCCTTGACGAAACGTCTGTAATAGGCGCACAAGCCGAGAAAACGGCGTACGGCCTTCTTGTCGGTGGGCGTCGGGAAGTCAGCCATGGCAGCTGTTTTCCGCGGGTCCGGGCGAACACCATCCTTGCTGATCACGTGACCCAAGAACAAGAGCTCCTCGTAGCGCGAAGCGGCACTTTTCAGGCTTCAAGGAGAGTCCGGAGGTCTTGATTGCTTGAAGTACAACTTCAAGGCGCCGAAGGTGTTCGTCGAAGTTTGAGGAAAACACATCGACGTCGTCCAAGTACACGAGACACGTCCGCCACTTCAAGCCGGCCAGTACTGTATCCATAACCCGTTGAAATGTCGCAGGTGCCGAGCAAAGACCAAAGGGCATGACCTTGAACTCGAACAGGCCGTGTGGTGTTATAAAAGCAGTCTTTTCTCGGTCTCTCTCGTCGACTTCTATTTGCCAGTAACCGGTCTTGAGGTCCATCGACGAAAAGATCTTTGCGTTGTGTAATCGATCCAGGGTGTCGTCTATCCGGGGAAGGGGATACACGTCCTTCTTCGTGACTTTGTTCAGGCGACGATAATCGACGCAAAAACGTAGAGTCCCATCCTTCTTCTTCACTAGCACCACCGGGGATGCCCACGGACTCTTCGACGGCTGGATGATGTCGTCGCGTAGCATTTCGTCGACCTGTTTCTTAACAGCCTCGCGTTCTCGCGTCGAAACTCGGTACGGGCTCTGTCGGATTGGTCGGGCACCTTCTTCTGTTATGATGCGATGTTTCGCGACTGGGGTCTGTCGAATTCTTGACGACGACGAAAAGCAGTCCTTGAATTGCAGGAGCAGGGCTTGAAGCTGGTCTTGCTTGTGCTTCGGGAGGCTCGGGCTGACGTCGAAATCTGTTTGGGGAATGTCGATCCTTCGAAGCAGGTTCAGTAGCATCGAAGAAGGCGAAAGCATTGCTGGCGTCCACGAATTCGTCGATGTAGGCGACCGTCGTACCAATGTTTAGGTGCCTATATTCGTGGCTGAAGTTTGTCAGCACTACCTTTCCTTTGCCATCGCGCAGCTCGGCTATGCCTCTTGCGACGCAAATCTGACGGTTCAGAAGCAGGTGCTGATGGCCCTCGACGACGCCTTCCAGGTCTGCTGATTTCTGAGTGCCGACGGAAATGATGACGCTGGAGCGAGGGGGAATGGTAACTTGGTCTTCCAGCACATTCAAGGCATGTTTTTCTGGCGGTGTGTACGGCGGTAGTGCATTTTCTGTGGATAGTGTTATCGACTTGGATCTCAGATCGATGACTGCACCATGAAGGCTTAAGAAGTCCATACCAAGAATGACCTCTCTCCAGCAACGCTGCAGGACTACGAAGTTCGCGGGATAAATCCGGTTGTTAATGGTGAGTCTCGCTGTGCAGATTCCCTCCGGTGTTACTAGGTGACCTCCAGCTGTCCGGATTTCGGGGCCTTCCCAGGCTGTCCTAACTTTCTTCAGCTTCGCGGCGAACGGTCCACTGATGACAGAATAGTCGGCTCCGGTGTCGACGCGAGCTGTGACGTTGTGGCCGTCGATAAGGACGTCGAGGTCGCTAGTTCGTCGTCTTGCATTGCAGTTAGGTCGTGGCGTCGGGTCACGGCTACGTCGGTTTGTTCCGCTGCTTCCCCGTTGCGCTGTCAGCTCCACTTCGGTCCGCGAGGCTTCGTCGTCAGGGGTCTGTCTGGTTCGCGTCGGGTCTTCAAGGTTTCGTCGTGGTGTCGTCGTCGGCGGCGGAGGATCTTCGATGTTTCGTCGTACAGCAACCGTACCTCCATCGGTTGCTGCCCTTTGTTTTCCGGATACGGGCTAGGCGACCGGCCCCGGAAGGGGCCAGTGTACTGGCGGCGTTGGGGAGAGGCGTAGCGGCCTGGCGACGGCGATCGGGAAGGTCCTCGGGGGGTCCACTGCGCTCCTGCCAGATAGTCGGCGATGTCACGTGGTCGTTCACCCTGCTGTGGACGCGGCGCGTCGATGGCGATCCCGCGCAGTCCCATCCGTCGATACTGGCAGCGGCGGTAGGTGTGGCCAGCTTCTCCGCAGTGGTAGCAGAGTGGACGACGGTCGGGGGCGCGCCAAACGTCGGTCTTCCTCGGCGTGTATTGCTGACCGGCTGGCGGGCGGTATGACGTCGGTGGTGGCGGCGGTGGTGCCTGGCGGCGGAACTGCTGGGACGGCGCGGCGTCTTGACGTGGGCGAGGAGGGGGGGCGTTGCGTCGGGCTGCAGCAGCATAGCTCATTGCTTGCAGCTGCGGCGGTGCCGGTTGAGGAACACCCAGTGATTGTTGGATTTCCTCGCGTACAACGTCCGCAATCGACGTCACTTCGGGCTGTGCAAAAGGTGCGAGCTTGCGCAGCTCCTCTCGCACGATGGCTCGGATCGTTTCGCGCAAGTCGTCGGAGCCGAGGGCATGAGCTCCTGCGCTGTCTTGGAATGCGCGGCGATTGTACTGCCGAGTGCGCATCTCGAGCGTCTTCTCGATTGTTGTTGCCTCCGCGAGGAATTCTTGGATGGTCTTGGGTGGGTTTCTGATTAGTCCCGCGAACAGCTCCTGCTTGATTCCTCGCATGAGGAAGCGAACTTTCTTCTCCTCAGGCATCTCAGAGTCTGCGTGGCGGAACAGTCTCGTCATTTCTTCTGTGAAGAGGGCCACGTTTTCGTTTGGCAGCTGCACGCGGGTTTCGAGCAGAGCCTCGGCCCTCTCCTTGCGGACAACGCTGGTGAATGTTGCCAGGAACCTGCTGCGAAAAACGTCCCATGTTGTCAGGGTTCGCTCTTGGTTCTCGAACCATGTTCTAGCTGCGTCCTCCAAGGCGAAGAAGACATGCTGTAGCTTGTCTTCACTGGTGCAGGAATTGAAAAGGGCGACTCGGTCGTAGGCTTCGAGGCAGCTTTCCGGGTCTTCGAACGACGATCCGCGGAAGGTTGGCGGCTCCTTGGGCTGGCGAAAAAGGATTGGCGCAGGCTGCACTTGGTCGGTCATCGTCGCTGTGGTCGATGTTGAGATGTGCGGCTGCCTGGGTTTTTCGGGAAGGAGCCCGTGCTCTGGCTGCGGTCCCTTCTGTCTGCGGCTTGTTCGACGATCCGGGACTTCCTTGCCGTCGTCCTCGTCGCGGCTTGGGCTTGGGTCAGCGCTCCGCGGTGGCGTCCGGATCATGAAGCAGCACCTCCACCAGATGTCACGTGGTCGTGACGTCGACGAAGACAGCAGTCGGCGTTTGCAGGTTGAAACTGTTTATTTGGCCGAACTTGTGGCCGGAAAATGAGAACTAGCAATACAGCAATACACGCTGTACAATGATAGCGGCGAACAGGGCGTCGTCGGTCGATCAACTGACAAGTGGTCAAGCGCGTCGGCTTTTATACAGGCGCTATGGAACTTTCCAGCAATATCGCTGGTGGCGGTGTTATCTCTCGACAAAGCTGGAACATTCGCGTGCGGCGCGCAATCTTAACAAAACGATCTACCAAAATCGTGAAGCTTCTCGAACACTGCTTCGGGGCCAGCGTCGAGCGTTGATAACCGTCCTTGCTGGTCAAACTCGAACACATCAAAATAAAAGAAGAAGCGGGCGTGGCAATATTCTACATACATGCTGGATGCCCTGGCAGTCGAATGTGTGCACGGTGACTGAAGATGCGCTAGTTCCGGACAGAATTCGCGACGTTCATCTACATGCGAATGAAGCGGGTTGCTGTGAGTAGTCCTCGCCGTGCGCTCATCAGACCACAGGTGACCGTGAGGGCCTCGACAGATTATGATAAGGCTTGTACGAGAGCTTTCTAGGAGACGACGGATAACAGGAATCTGCAGGTGACGCTAGGTAGTTGTTGACGGAAGCGATATGAACGACGAAGGAGCCAGCATCGACGATGAGAGACATGGAGCCGGTGCACCCAACAGTGACTTGAAAGTTCTGAGCTCCGTGATGTTGCACAGAGTCATAGTGAGCCTCTGAGAGGCTGACTACTGAGGCCATCGCGAACGACGGTCTCGGTACTGTTTGCCACGACGTCGATGACAAGCGCCCTCGAATGTGTGCAAGGTGCAACGGGCGGCATGGAGCAACCAGATGAATTCCTTTGATGTGGAACACCCAGGAATATGACAGAGCGGCGTTCTAATTAGTACCGGCAGTGAAAATGAATGGTCCGCTTAAGCAGGAAAACGGCGCACTATTGATGGGTCCGTTCGTAGACTAATCAGGAAGAGAAGCAGCACCCAGCCACTATAGGCTTCAGAATTGTCGGGATAACAACAAATTACAATAGCGTACAGAAATGTAGGACCCTCAAGCTAGTACTACGTTTTTTGCCCACTTAGCATATAAATAAGCAAATGCACTTCACTAAAAAATTCGCGCACTTCTCACACAGTTGTTAGTGATGAAGTGTGGCTCTTTTAGTGCAACTCATTCAGAATGCGCACTTTTAGTTCACTACCGACAACATGTTTGTATTGTTTCCATAAATGAGTTGCAAGCGCATATTTCCGGGTTCGCAAACACACTGTTAGCCTATGAAAGGAAATTTTACTCAAAATCTCCTCTGTGGTTTAACCGCTTGCTACTAAAAGTCACACTGCCCTTTATGCATTCGCCTACGGTGGCTTGAAGGCGCCAGCCATCTTCTTTTAGGGGCCGAGCACCTTAGGGTGTCGGCGTGCATCGTGAATCGTTGTATGCTGTCATGGCGTGCGTCGTCGTCTTCTGTCGGGACGGTCCATTTGCTTGAGCGCAAGTGAGGGCGCCACCACCTCAGCTCTCGCCGTGTGGCGCGAGACAGCGAACTTCGCGCGTTGACTATGGCAACACTCTTTCTGCGATAAACGCTGAACTCCCAGCTCGCAAAAAATGAGAACACCCAGCGACTATAGAACGCGCGCTCGCCGCAAGAGACAACGCCGACGCATGAAGCGTCTGCTAGCGAGTTTCTTGATTGAAAAAACAGGCTTCTCAGGCCTGCAATATGGTGTCGGTGGGAGATTTGTCTGTCGGTGGGAGATTGTTCGTAGTTGAACAATAAAGATTCACAGCATGCACGTTAACTAAAAGCCGACTGCGGGTCTCTGTGCCTAATAATTCTTCTGTATCTCATTGCATATTAGCAGGAACTCTGCAGTGGGAAGCACCAGCGCACACTGCATGCTTCGCCCGTTCACAGGTTTCACGTTAGTGGAGCTGAAATCCCCTTCCCTACATGCTTCGCCCCTCCCCAATTTTTTCTTTTAAACGCGGAGCATTTCTTAGTCGCACCTGCGGCATCGGCGGCGCCGTCCACACCCCCACTGCGCATGCTCGGCTCGTCTCGTGCCGGCAGCAAGCCTCTCCTCGCCCGCCCCCCCTCCCTCCTCTCCGTCCCTCCTTCCTCTCGATCGAACTCGGGCGGTGTGTATACAAGCGGCGGAGCGCGCGTTCGGAATTCAGTATAGGGCGTCTTTATGTGGCTTTCGCTTGACTTGACGCTTTGCTTGACTCGAGTAGATGCGATGGAAGCAACAGTACCTTCAATCAGCGTCCCACCACTCGTTGAAGGCAACGTTACCCCACCCTCACTGTCGTCGGCGTCAACAACAGCAAGCAACGCAGAAGACAAGGCTGCGAAGAGACGAGCATACGACGCTGAACGCAAGCGTTTGAAGCGAGCTGCGGACCCGGAACTTCGTGCACACTGGAGCCTTTCAAGTCGTACTTGGTGTACGCATCGTGTAACAATTAAGCATTCCCAAACCATACCCATTTACGCAACATTCACGCGACACCCCCACCACACTGCGACGCATTTACTCGAGTACCCCCCATGGGAAGATGCGGGCGACTTTTTTTAGTCCATTGTATTGACTGGGGAATTATTCATTTCTTGAACACTACTTTTCATTTCTTAGGAAGTGCAGCGTCTTATTATCTCCGTTAAGCCCCAACCGCATGCACGCGATTTTCGGGCGACGAGCGACAGCGACGAGCGACATGATTTGCTGTCGCGGAGGGCCATCCATCGCCGTCGCTTGTCGCGTCTCACCTTTCTGGAAAACTAGAAAAAATCGCTTGTCGCCCGGAAGTGAGCGTGACGATTTCCGGCAACATGGCAGCATCACCGATCCTCGCTTCGGTTGAAATTTGCTCTTGATGCTTCCAATCGGTGCGTACTTCAATGAATGCAAGTTATAGCCTACCTTCTTTGCAACCCCATCTCACGTGGAGAGCGAGGCAGCGGCCGTATTTTGTCGTTAATTTTGATCGACGGCTCGTTTCGATGTTTCGTTGGTAGCTTGCTGCAATGATGGTAGCTTGCTGCAATGTCAGTTTAAAGTGCGTCGTAGCGTCGTAGACGTCGCAGATGCGTAGTAGATAGATAGCGTGCGCTTCCGTGCGCCCACTCGAGGTCACAGCAGATACTACTGTCGCAGTTAAACAAAACATTGCAAAAAAAAAGAAAATCCCGTAACGCTGCTGTGACTTCCTTATCTCACACAAGTCAATAATAAATTTGACATGCTGCCATTCATCTACTCTGTAATGCACGCGATTTTCGAGCGACGGCGACGAGCGACAGCGACAAACGGGCTCCGTCGCGATGTCGCGTCGCGACGGGAGCACCCACATGTTCGCGACAAAGTGTCATGGTTGCTAGATTTAAAACTATTGTGTGCACGCAGGTAAATTGCAAAAAAGAATTACAGAGTAGATGAATGGCAGCATGTCAAATTTATTATTGACTTGTGTGAGATAAGGAAGTCACAGCAGCATTACGGGATTTTATTTTTTTGCAATGTTTTGTTTAACTGCGACAGTAGTATCTGCTGTAACCTCGAGTGGGCGCACAGAAGCGCACCCTATCTATCTACTACGCATCCACGACGTCTACGACGCTACGACGCACTTTAAACTGACATTGCAGCAAGCTACCATCATTGCAGCAAGCTTCCACCGAAACATCAAAACGAGCCGTCGATCAAAATTAACGACAAAATACGGCCGCTGCCTCGCTCTCCACGTGAGATGGGGTTGCAAAGAAGGTAGGCTATAACTTGCATTCATTGAAGTACGCGCCGATTGGAAGCATCAAGAGCAAATTGCAACCGAAGCGAGGATCGGTGATGCTGCCATGTTGCCGGAAATCGTCACGCTCACTTCCGGGCAACAAGCGATTTTTTCTAGTTTTCCAGAAAGCTGCGACGCGACAAGCGACGGCGATGGATGGCCCTCCGCGACAGCAAATCATGTCGCTCGTCGCATTCGCTCGTCGCTGTCGCCCGAAAATCGCGTGCATGCGGTTGGGGCTTTATGCGTAGCCACTGCCACACCTCCAATCGCCCTGACTGGGCTGCACTATGCAAAAATAAACAAAGTGGTCAACTATGTTCTTTTACGGTGAGACGCACACACTGAAGCGTTGCAGTGCAACATCTGTGTCCAGTCGAGAGCATATGTTAGTGTTGTATAGCTCAAATGGTACCTTCCGATTCAGGCTGCCAAGTTGCGCTAGGATTCTGCGTATAAATCAGACACCGAAATTTCTTCGCGTGCATCGACAGAAAACCATTATACGAACTGAAGTGGAAAGTGCCTATCACACTTTAATTCGCGCATGCAAAACTACTTTCCCGAGTTCATTTAAAATTCTTGGGTAGTTACACAATAAAAGCTGCATATTTCTAATAAAAGTTTTACCTTTCGCATAATGTTCACGTTATCTACACAAAAATCGACCACGGCATTGATGCTTGTATCCTAAAACCAGGAACACAAGGATGCGTGTCTGCAAGTATTTCTGTATCACGGCCGCTCAATCCCTGTGCAATGTCTCTCACCACGTGTTTTTCATGCGTGGTTGAAATTTTGGCGTGTTGTTACATAGTGTCGACGGAAATAGCGCTGAGTGAACAGTCACACGAGAAGAGGACACAACGCTAGCGCCTGTGTTGTGTGCCTTCTACTCGTGTACTGTTTATCCAGCGCCATTATCGTCGATGTTTGTCATGCGGCTTCCCCTGCGGAGAAGAGTATCCCTAGCGACTCATTTGGTTCGTGCTCTGACAGCGCTATGGGAAAGTGACGCTTAGTTCTTATTCCCAACGAACAGCGTCAGCATCATGCTGTGCATTAAATTGGGCATTTCATGTAGGGCGATGCTCTCTTGCTCAAGGTGACATGACATTGGACTATCGGATAAGGTGATACCACAGCTTCGGTGGCCAGCCATCTTGCCAGCGTGGTTTGGAGCGCACGTATTCTAAATGTCCCCACATTTTTATTCTAATACTTTCTTTGGTCTCATATATTCAGGAATATTTTGAATAAATGGTTGCTCTAGTTGTAACATGCCAGCGCCCGAAACAGAAAGCAGAGGAAAACAGCAGGTGTGGTTTGTTTTTGTCCATCTCTCTTTGTACATGCAGCAGGGAACATTTAGTATAGCGCAATGATGATAGACTGGGTACTTGTTTTCGCAATGTATGCACGGTCCTTCTTCCTAGCGTGTAGAGTGTCTGAGAAGTGTTAAATACGTCCTTTATTACAAGCGAAAATTATTGCATGCTAGCAATAATTGACCTTGTAATAAAGGTCTAATTGACTTGACCTTGCATATTATATCACTCTTTTTCATTAAGCTCTATACAATCATGTATATATCTCCGATAAATATCTTCATATGATATCAACACTTATCGTAGTCTCCCTTACACAATGCCAACAGTGACATGTAAATTATTTGAACTAACTAACTAACTAACTAACTAACTAACTAACTAACTAACTAACTAACTAACTAACTAACTAACTAACTAACTAACTAACTAACCAACTAACAAACAAACAAACAAACAAACAAACTAACTAACTAACTAGAAAAAATTAAATAAAGAAATACCAGTTCTCATTACCATGACATTAAGAAACCGGTAAGTGCATGAATACGGGAACAAGAAAACGACACAGAAAGCGCTTGTATGTCGCTGTACCAACTAGCTCCGACCCAGCCTCTGAATCATTAACACGAGTCTCGCCTCTGTTGGATCTTCACTCACCTGCCACTGGAAAACCATCAGTGTTCCGAAGGCGCTAACTTGGGCTTGGTCTGGGAATCCTGCCAAGATAGTCAGGTACTCTGTGTGGATCTGAGGCGGGAAGTGAATAACCTGAATCCTGTCGTAGGTGATACCAAGGGGACCCATTGCCATATCAGCTCTCTGCAGCACAAGGGAAGTGGGTGGGGGCGATGCAGGCCAAGGAAGCAGGTTGAGATATTCGTGACTTAATGTTCTTCATGTCCGAAAAAAAAGGAAACCGCTTTTTTCTTCGACCGCTTCGTAACCTTACGTGGTGCCAACCTTACGTGATGCTACATAGTTTCACCAATGCAGGAAGTTAGCCTGCTCGGAAATTGCCTGCGGTGTTCGTCGCGTAAGGAACGGCGGCCGCACGTGAATGTGTGAGATTGCAGAAGTTTTACACGAGTGTCCTAATTTCTAACAGCGGAGCTGTTTAAGGTGTCGGTAACCTGGGCACTGTCATAAAAAATTATCATCATCATGAACCGGCACGCGCTCTCTTCCTTCTCTTTACAGTGATGTTGTTTAAGCTATCGGAAACTTGTGCTCCGTCGTGCGAAACATGTAAGGTGGGTATGTTCCACAGGAATTGCACAAGCCCCACTACCGAGAACAGCAGGTGCGACGGCAAACAAAGACTACTTGGCAAAGTGGAGCACGTGAAACACGCGAGAGAGAGAGAGAGAAAGAAAGATATAGAAAAAAACAAAAAAGACAGAGAGCAAGGCCAAAAGAGAAATAGAGAGAAACAAAGAAAGGGAAAGAAAGAGGAAGCGATACAAAGAGAGAGAAAAAGAGAGGGGGAGAGAAAGAAATGGAAATAAAGAAAAACGCCAGGCCTGCGCTGAAACCGCAGCACAGTCACAGCGAAAGCTGGAAGAGCGGCGTTTCTAGAGCCCGTTAAGCTCTCTTGGGGCTACAATACAAGTACACTAGAAAGGTACCCACTACGCCACAAATCAAAATCTTTGTGAAGTTGGGAAGCACCCACTAAGCCATTATACGTCATTCTATGGAGAAGCGAGGCACCATCTACACGTCTGTAAGGCATTACGTGCACTTTGTTGACGTGACGACTGATGACGATGAAGAATTATGGCTCAGCCCTTTGTAATGGGTTGGCATCTTTAAACGGCCCACCAGTTATGTAATTTGCATTGGGTGACGCCCGGTCGCTATTTCCCTCTCCCGTCATGCTGTATACGTTGACGTGGAAGAGAGACGTGGGGGGGGGCGAAGAACTTTATTGAGACCCCGAGGTAATGGATCATGCGCTTATGGGCTTCCTTGGCAACCAATACAAGTGCACTTGCGTGGAACCCACTACGCTATAAATCATTGTAATCTTACTGGGACCCCGAGGAAGTGGATCATGCGCTTATGGGCTTCCTTGGCAACCAATACAAGTGCACTTGCGAGGAACCCACTACGCTATAAATAATTGTAATTTTTTAGAAGTAGGGCAGCAGGCACTGTGCCATTTTTCGTCATTCTATAGAGAGCGTTGGTACCAGCTAAACGCATGTAAGGGATTATGCGCACTTTGTTGATTCTACGCCTGATGACGATGAAGAATTATGGCAGAGCCCTTTGTAATGGGTTGGAAGCATTCAACAACCTACTCGTTGCGCAATTCGCAATTGTTTGACGCCTGGTTACAGAATTCGCGTTGTGCGATGCTTGGTGCTTATTTTAATCTTCTACCACGCTATATTGCATATGCTAATGTGGTTCCTTCCCGACATGAAGCCTGTATAGGACCTTTTTGCAAAGCACTTTCAAGCACCGGCATGGCTCAGAGGTTGAATACTGGGCTCCCACGCAGAGGGCCCAGGTTCGAACCTCGTTCCATCCTGGAATTTTTTTCTTATTTAGTTTTTTTTCTTATTTCGAGCGATACTGGTTACGGACACCGGCGGCGGCGGCGGCAGCGGCGGCGGCGGCGGCGGCAGCGGCGGCGGCGGCGGCGGACAACTACGGCGCCAAAAACGGCCGGAGAAATGATCTCATAACAGCTTTCGCTGTAATAGAACGAGCAGAAAAGGGAAATCAACAGAGAAAGAGAGAAATCGACGGAAAGAGATACAAAAAATTACACCATCTCCCGCTAAAGGGGACCATGAGGCGATGCGAAGCCGGAGCACTTGCACGATCGCGTTCCGTTGGCGTTCGTTGGGCATGCTACCGAGCTCGCGTCGTGGAACGCGAAGAGGGACGCTACGCGCGTCGTATCTTCCATCTAGCCTGGCCGTTAATTCTCACAGGGCGAGCGGGGAACGCGGTCGACAGGCGGGCGAGAGGGGGGCAGCGTAGGAGAGGAGAGAGAAGAAGAGGGGACGCGCATGCGCTCGAGCTCATCGCGGCGTTGCGCAGGAGAGAATTTCGGCATGTCTAGCCCACATTTCAGAGGAAGAGTGGAAAGGGGGAGGGGAGAGGGGAAGGGGAATGGTGAGGGGGAGTGGAGAGGAGGTGTGTGGAGAGGGTATGAGCATGCGCAGTAAGGGTGGTCACGCCGCACACCACCACCACCACCACCACCGGATTGAGCTCCGCCTTAAGATACTTCGCATCTAAAAGAAGATGCAAGAAACCGAGAGAAAGAGAACGGAGAAACAAAAGAGACCACCCAGCTTTGCTCTTCCTTCAGGCTTGGCACCACTACTGCGAAGCTGTCATAATCTTTTAACAAAAACGTGGACTCACCGCATTATCATCAAATTGCTGTTATGATGTACATATATGTAGACGTTTTTATCTATAGCTTTTTTTTCTTAACATGAAAAAAATTAGCGTAGTTTGCACTAAGTCGCGCAAGCCTGGGTCGCAACAGAGGTGGTGGACCCATAGTTGGTGGTGGCTTGGCTAGGCCTTTACCCTTTCACCTCTCTCTTTGCCGCCACTTGCTATACTATACTATACATGACTATGTTTGCCCTCTTGTTTATGTGTCTGTTTCTTTCCATCTCTTTCTATCTCTGTCTATTTCGTTCTATGCCTTCCATCTTGTTCTCTTTCTTCACTTTCTTTCTCTCTATTTTTCTTGTTCTCTTTTTTTTGTCTTTCTGTCTCTCTCTCTCACTCTCTGTAGTCGTGCTCTCGTCTTCTATCTTTTTATTGCTTTATTCTCTTTCTATATGTTTCTGTTTTCTTCTTTCTTTCTCTCTTACTCTCTGTATTCGATCTCCCCTCCTCCTTTCCTTCCTGCAGCTTACCTTAAGATCTCTCCACCTCGCCCTCACTTCCTTTTTCCATTCTCTTCATGTGCTATACTATACAAGGCTGTGCTACGCTCCACTAGCCTGTCTTGGATGTCCCCTTTCACCGTTAGTTTATGCTCTTTATCTCGAACGGCTGCGTCGCAGTGTCATTACTCGGGATACGGTCATAGGTTTCAGTTATGGCACATCATCAGTAAAAGTTCTTGCTTATGCCGATGACGCAGCATTTATACGTTCAGATAAGAAATGTGTTAAGGAAGTAATGCTTCTAACGTATTCATTTACTGCAGTTAATGGTGCACCCGTTAATTTTGATAATTCCCGAGGGTTTTGGTTTCGTCAGCGGGCAATCACTCCACCGCATTACGCCGGTATTAGTTGGAACACGGGTACTGTATGTTACCTTGGCGTTCTCTTTGATCAATTCCGCAAGTGTAACGCATATTGTTCTGATTGTGGCACAAAACTTCGCCATGCATCTGATGCTTGTGGTGGAAGAGAACTCTATATCTTTGCGAGGGCAAAAGTCTGTAATGTGTTTTCTTGAGCTGCCAAACTAATTTATGTACTTCAAGTACTTCATTGTGCCAGAAAAAGCATTCAATTATTTCTCAGGATATGCGCCCTCTTCGTATGGCGCTCTACTTGGGAGCCGATGAGGAGAGATAACTTGTTCCTTTTGTTTGAAAGCGGTGGTGGTCGCCGTACGCATTTGTTTATATGGAAAGTAGTCACACGTTTTATTTACTTTCGCGATGTGACACATTGGTTTTTACGAGAGATGAATCAAAGTCACCTCTTACTTCAATTAACATCTCTTATTCTGTCATAATTTGTCGAAAATTGTTCGCTTTATGGGTTTTAAAAAGAAATTGTGGATGCCGTACTATTTCTGCAAACAAGATTCTTAACCTATTTATTTAGCGAAAACCGAAAGGAATTGCTGAAGGGTGTTATTGATGTATGCTTCATAATCCCACTTAAATCGGGATACATTTGGAAATCGTGAGTTTTCCATTGCAATAACTCGAGTTAACAAAATATGCGTGTCACCGGGAACAAAGAGTTTCTTTTTTAAGATGCAGACGGGTACTCTTCCTCTAAAGACATGGCAAATCACTAAAGAACTCTCTGTTCACTTGGACGTAAACTGCAGATTGTGCGAAAAGCCGGAAACTGATGATCATTGTGTTATTAATTGTTGTGATGCAGGCTTCTTTTGGGATGTTCTGTAGCAAACACTGAAAAAAGTCTTTGAAATCAACCCTGTAAATAAGAGGTACTTTGATGTGACAAAGGAAAGCACAGTTGTGCATGACCTAATCTTTCTTATTGGTCTACGTAGTCTCTGAAGAACAAGACTGATTGACAGAAATGCTGAGCCTCCGCGATCAACAAAAAACATATTCCAGGAACAAGTGATTCAAATACGCGGGATATATGAGCGTTCTAGTGACGCTCTAGACTAGTTTCCTGTGTTTGATTTGCACATGCCTGGTTATTATTTTTATACTATCACTCTATGTGCAATCGTTTCCTTCCCTGCAATGAAGAAAAAAGTGTCTGGATAGACGAGTGGTTACGACACTCGCCTCGGGATCACGGGTACGCGGGTTCGAATCTCAGCTCGCCAATTTTTTTTTCTCCAAGAATGTTTCTTCTTTTTTCTCTCTCTCTCTCTGTACTCGTTTTCTCGCCCATCAAAGTTATTGCATTTCACGCCGGGCAAACTGGAGCACATGTTCTGGGAGCAAAGCAGAAGATAAAGAAGAGGAGGAAGATAGCGCGTGCCGGTTCTTGATGATCATGATGTTCACTCTATGGCACACGGCAAACATGGAGCATAAGAGGCGAGCGCAAGCTTAACGTGTTGACGGCACTTACACGTGGGCGTAGACATGCTGTTTTATACTGTGAAACAGCAATCATGCCGAACACGATGTTCGGTACAGCGCTCGCGCTATTTACGTCGACGGGAGAGGGCGTTCATCAGCAAGTCAGCATCGCTAGGGCTATGGCTGGGGTGAAGCGCTCTTTCAGGTACGGGCGGCTTCACGGTGCATGAATGTAGCTTCGGAGCTACTCTGCACTGAGGAAGTAGCAAGGAGAGCCTCGGCTATTATGCAGATATTTAGCCTTTTGCGACACTCTCCGTTCATTCGATAGCCGCTACAGACCTGAAGATAGGTAACCTTGTTTCTTTAGGCGAGCATGTCCATTGATTGTGCGATCGCATTCTCGTGCGTTGAAATATTTTGAAGCCACATAAACGCAGCGTGGAATTCGTTTAACGCAGCAGGCTCTAGAGGCGACAACTGATTTAGACGATGTCGCACATTCACACGTCTTATATATCCAACCATCTATGGAACCAGTTATAAAAGTAGCAGACAATGTGGTAAATTCTAGCCGCATGGTGTTCTCGTGCCAAAAAATAAGCACAAGCATAGAGGGAGCAAGAAGCAAGAAAAAAGCTCACATAAGGCACGGACACCAAGTCTTATTACCATTTGTGATATATTTCACTCACAATTTTCTTCTGTTGATTTTACATAGTATATCTCTATATGAAGCACATTAAACACACATCTTAGAGCTTCTTATATAGGTGATATGGTTGCGAAATTTCAACACCATGTTTCCTGTTTTTGCCTAGCCAAATAGTGCGGCCCCATTTATGCTCTACGTAGGGATAATGCGCTTGCCTCGATTTGCTTACCGAACATTGCTTACCGAACAGTAATACTAACGGCAACAAAACTGTATCATTTCAAACTTCTGCAATGGGTGAAACAAAACAAGCCACAGTGTCTTCAGAACCCGCCTGACAATACGCATTATACCATGCGTCAGCAACGCCGGAAAATCCCAGCATTAAGGACAAATTATGGCAAGCAACACGTTCAGTATCAAATACCCACAATGTTAAATCGTTTACACGGTCTCATAGATTTCAATTCCATACCCTCGAACACCGTTATCAAGTCCATCCTAATGAACCATGATATTGAGTATGCTTATTAAAGTTCCTATGCTTGATTTGTTACATCCTATCTATCAATTTGAGTTGTGTTGTAGTTTCTTTTCTTATGCTTTCTTTAACATTGTGTATTGATGAAGTCTCTTTTGAGATGAAGCTTTTGTGATGAAGTTCTTTTGTTATGTTTTCTCCGAAATTGTGTAACAAGAACATGCTAAATATTGTTGTGTTATTGTTTTATTTCTGAAAATGTCTGCGACAGAGTGAGATGTTCAGCGGCCTGCGTGCCAAACTGTATTTAGGAGCAGAGGCCCCATGTCGGGCTACATAGCCTTTAGCCTCTGCTCCCGATCCTGTAAGAATTCAGGACAAATAAACTTCAATTCAATTCAATTCAATTCAACATTCAACAAAGATGCTGCAAAGAATCTATTCAGTTAGCACCTTTTCAATATACGTTACAAGGTAACAATGACGCATTAAAAGACAGCATAACAATAACGATCGACAAACCACCACATGCCAGTTGATGTGAGAAGCCGTAGTAATTACGAGTCAGTTGCAATTTCCGTTACAGTGAGTGTTTGTGGGACCAACTGCCGATAAAGCCTACATCGCAAGAATGTTTTGTTATTGTGCAAACCGTCGCTCTCTTAAGCTTTCATAAATAAATCAACGTGCACACAATAAATCGCCACTTTCTCAAGCATTCTCTTTCGCTCTGGTTTCATGCACCCATTAACCTTACACACTTTAAAAAGAAATATAGTAAAAAGTCGATAACTGTAACACTGCCTAATAACTAACATTGACATGCCCTATGTTAACGCTATTACGTGTCGCTAACGTTTTACTAGTACCGAAATATATATCTGACGAAGTAGGGAACCTTGTCAGGTAGTAGCTAACGATGGTGCTCATTTACCTGGGTAATAGTATCAATAAGCGATTAATAATTATTGTAGCAAACAATGCTGTATCGTCTCACTTGATTATTTGAGCTTACTATTTCGCAATAAAAGCGCCTTAATATGAAAGTGCCAACGGCACCAATAAACCAAAAAAAAGGTGTAAACCTTTTTTCCACTAATTTCCACTAATTTCCACTAATCTTATTAATAGTGCTAACAAGGTAATAACTGGCATGGTACTAAGGTTAGTGCCTTTGTATTAATACTTCCGTGTAGGTAGTAAATGCTAGTATTAATGGTTATGGTAGTAAGGTTACTAGCTTGTCAGTTACTACCTGCAGTTACTAAATAGGTTGTAAATGTTGTGATAAGGATTTACTGCTCTAAAATAAGCAGATAACACTACTTTTAGGGAGACATATAGCATTTACTGTACATGTATACAGGCTCCCTTTCTGCATCTCTACAGGCTCCATCTTTTTGCTATAATCAATGTCAAGCTCCTTTTTATTCTTTATTTTACCTAGTATTCCCCTTATATTTCTCTAAAAGTTTCGAATAGCGAACCGAGCACATGCTTGGTTCGTATCAATGCCTTGCTCTTTGGTTTCTCTCTGTATCTGCGTTACTCTCCTACAGACTTCCATTTCACATCGCAGCGTACACAGGCAATTAGTTGACTTGCAATCATCCAGCAATGCAGTGACACACGATGTCATCAAGCTAATATAAAAAGAGTGAACATTCTCGAAATGCCACGGTTACAACAAAGTAAAATTATGGTCCATTCGATTATGAAGGGAGGGTAACAGGTTATTCAGTAGCTGCAGTAGGTCTTTATGAAAAATATCGTATTAGCGGCGGGTTTTCTTGGTTAATCATCGTGATTCTAAATCTCAGCAGCACTTATCTCACATTTCTCTGCAGGTCCCCGATTACGCCAGTCCAACTGCCATTAGGAAAAACGATTCCGGTGCCACCTCCTTCTGCACAGGTAACGTCATATCTGAAAGAAAGTGAAAAGAGACCTCGCACTGTTACGTTTTTCCCGTCATGTTTGCTTTTATACTTTGTGTTCGATAAATCAGAAACAGGGCGCCGCAATCTGACAAAGTTTTCGAAGTCGGATAGTAATCGTCGGCACGTGTGTATTTCGACGTACATACATTAATTTGGAATCACCTCAGAGTGCCACGCCATAGACCCGGAAATAAGTAAAAACTTCGTGGCCACGAGCTATGGACGGGGAGAGTGACGTTTCCACCAGTACCTAAAAGAACTTCGCGTGTCAATGTACACGCCATAGATGCAAGCTTTCTTTTGACTCCTGCAATGTTGTAAGGATCATGACCTGGTGACACGTGACGTTATGGAGGCCAGTCTGATTTTAAGTGCACAGCACTTCAAGGACCCGGACTGTGTTCTCATGTCGTCGCTTGGCGTCACGCTCAAAGTACCTAAATAGGTCAAAAGAGGGCGCTACAGGTATAGTCAACACCGGAATCGGTCAAGAGAGGGTGCCACTGCATCAGAAATGAGTGTTTCCTTTCCCGCCATGAATGCCTAGCATGCTGCACATTAGGAACCCCAGCGCTTGCTTGCCCGTGAACGCCAGCGTCACCGAAGGGCTGATTAATCTGTCCGAGCCAGCGAAACGCCAGTGCCGGGAGCTAGACACAAATCTATGAAGAAAGAAGCGTAGGCGAAACGCCAGCGAATGCGAGGTAAATTCTCAGCTTCGGAAGGCTCAAGCGCAAGCCGGGCGCCAACATAGACAGGCAGGCCCGCACCTTCGACTCAGACGAACACAAGCCAAGCGTCAACAGAGGCAGGTAAGTCCTCAGCTCTCCTCCGCAGTTTCTACAGCGTTCATGGTGTGGAAGTGACACTATTTTAACGCCTTGGCCCACACTCTCTAAGACTGTGTAAGCACAGCATTACACAGCTGTGCCATTGCTGATGAATGATAAGGATAATCACTGCCCAAAAAGGCTACTTGTGCTGCCGCATCATGCCACGTTATTGCACAATAACAGTGGCTTTCTCGGCGAAGTTCGTGTGAAGTTAGCTCTCCATCTGCCCTTGTTCCTTCCACACTCTTGTGCTATTCATTTTACTATAACCACTTGAATACCGAACAAAAACGTAGGCATGCAAAAGAACAAGAAAGTAGGCATGCTCTTTGCAAAATGTTATTTCACGCAGTTCTCCAAGGGCAAAAAAAAACAAAGTGCGACAAAAATTTCAGTTTCAAGTGGTGAAAATGGGCGTCCACAAAGGAGGATTTTAGTTGCAAATATGGAGAGAACACTGGCGATAAATGCGAATTCTGGCTTTCAATGGTTAATATATATATATATATATATATATATATATATATATATATATATATATATATATATATATATATATATATATATATATTTATATCGATGATTCCCAAAGACAAATAGCATAACTTTCGTTCAAAGTACAACGAATGGAAAGAAATGTTAATTGCAAAAATTTAGGCAGTTAGGCTTAAGCCACCGCGCACTGTGCGATCTGCCCACCCCCGTTTTGTTTTGTTTGGACACCATCCGTTAATATTAAGCTCTGCTGCTCACTCTTGGACTACGGGTAAAGGACACCCTGGGCGACGAAGCTGCGGGTTTTCAATGACACTGAGTAATTCGCTTTTGTGCAACTTGCTTAAGACGTCATGTGCATGAACTAAGGCGCAGGTAACGAAGAGGGCTATGTACCAACAGGCCCAACTTGCTGCTATTCTGTTCAAAGCAAACGTAAGGAAGCTCAAATAATTAAATTCAAGTCTTCCTAAGCACAAATGAAAACGAGTGAATCATGAGACCAGTATTGTTTACTACGTAGAAGCCATGAGTCATGTCTACCTTTATCGCTGTACACTGCATGCAGACGAAAATCTTACGGCGTTGTCTTTATGCCGTATTGAAAACAAGATTGAGATAAGAAATTGGGGGAGAAGCTTCGCCTTTAAGAGCTGAACGCGATAGCGAAATCCGGCCCCCAGTGCGCACTTCAACCACTAAGTGCCTACTTATTAATGTGTGTTGTTACACACACACACACGCACACATACACACAAGAGCGCGTGCTATGTATCTATAGTAATGGTACAGGCACTGGTACAGGTTTTTAATCACTTCCCTGTGCTAGAGTGGAGACGTATTTCTCGCAATGGCCTGACAAATGGCAGCACATTATCTAATGTTTGCTGTTTGCTTGATCAACGCCTCCTCTAGAAAGGAGCATAGCCTCCGAGATGGCGGGGGCGCCGAGCGCCTGCCATCTCGGACGCCATAAAAGGAGACGTTGGCTTGATATGTTTTCCGCTAGATGGACATAGTTGTCCATTGTTGGAGCTCTTTGAAAGTACGTGTGTGTTTTTAGCGGGGATAGCTGCACTATCCCGGCTTTTTTCGAAGCATAGCGTCGCGCAAAAGAACGTAGTGTGATGGCCTCGCCAATGTGCCTACAAATCGCCGAATGGGCTCATTTTCGTCGTGACGCCTGCCTAACAAAATGCGTTAAGGAGACTCGTTCCAATACATGGCATTTAGTACTGTTTTTTTTCCCGAAGCAGTTGCAAGTAACATTGCGGCCTGCTTTTACATGCCATGGGGATCACTATGTTTCATATGCAAACAACCTGAGACTATAGACCACGTATTCTTACACTGCTGGGAGGGAGTGTATTTTTGGGACATTTTACAGCGAACACCCTATTGAAAACCGTGGGTTGGTGGATGCTGGAAATCTTGGTGGACATGGTGGAAACAATAGTGGACAAGGTGGAAGGAATAGTGGATGTGGTGGAAGCTGTGGTGGTCATGATGGCTGATGATGGCGAGAGTGGAAAAAATGGTGGCAGATGGTGGTGGTGGTGGCGAGCTCCTTTTGGTGTTAAGTGGAAAGTGCTGGCTGATGGTGGCGAGCAAAACATGTTTTGCTGGATGACTTGGTGAACAAGCTGGATGACGGTGGCAGGATGGAAGCATGGTGGATGACGGTGGCATGATGGAAGTGAACGTGACATTATGCGAAGTCGCTGTCATTTCTAATGTTTTACTCTTGAATGTGGAGAAATATATGCAGTTCAAAGAACCCAACACCGATCATTAAGCTTCCCAGCACCACTTTTTTTATTCATGCGGCGCCGATAACCGCCACATGTTTTCTGGAGCACAGCAGCCGTGTATGTTTACATTTTACGCACGTACGTATCAGGTTTACATACGCGATGTGCTGTTGCATTTTGATGTTTACAAGTCTAGAAGTGTCGATGTGAACAGCGAACTAACTTTGTTACATCGCCGCGCATTTGCCGAGAAGTAAATGAGTCCATCCAGCGGGGACACCAGAAAACAGCCTCTGCTTGATACCGCCACGCTTGAAACGCAACTCTGGCAATTCTTGCACACTCACTTACCTCAGCGGCAGAGTGTCGGAACGGAACGAAAACCGAAAACGAAAAACGAAAAAAACGATGTTTTTGACCGGAACGAAAACGTAACCGAAACTTTATCGATTATTTCGTTCCGGAGCGAAACCGAAATTTTTTCAATCGTTTTTCGGTTCACGAGAAAACTTCGCAATCCGGAACAACTAACCGCATGCAATGTGAGCATATCTCTGAATACAGTATTAGTGCGTACCTCAGGCAGGAATTCTCAAGCAAATATACGTTCAAATCGTGCGAAAAACGAAAACAGTGGCAACCAGAGATATTTATATTAACGCAAGTGGGCTTTTGAGCGCCTGTCACGCAGGCCAAAGTGAAGCCGCGCGCAGTTACTGCGTTGTCGGCGCTGAAGTTTGTTACAGTTAAAGCTGTTATGAGACCACAACAGCTGATTTTAGCGCCATAGTTGTCCGCCGCCGCCAGTGTCCGTGACCACTATCGCGTGATATAAGAAAAAATTAAAGGAGAAACAAATTTCTAGGATCGGATGGGAGTTTAACCCGCGCCCTCTGCGTGGCAGTCGGGTCTTCCACCACAGTGCCACGCTGGTGCTTGTAACTCATTCGGAAAAATACTCTATACAGGCGTCATGTCGGGCAGTGTATCGTGTTAACATATGTAATATAACGTGGCAGAAGAGTAAAATAACCAATCATCACACAATGCTAATAGCGCAAAGAGTGTGTAGTTTAATGCTTGCCGCCAGTGTTGCGGAGTTGTCCCACCAGAATTGGAATGACTCCGGAATCATTCCACATTTTCGCGACCCCGGGAACGAAATGGGGACAACGCTTGAAGGAATGGAATGGGAATGGAATTACGTCTTTTTCCGAAAATAGAGCACGTTTTGGTCTGCGTGCTGTTTTTGAAACTTCATACATTAGTAAGTCAGAGCCTCGAAATTAACAATAAAGCAGCATTGCTGAAATGGCTTGGCTGATTACAAGCACGGTACATTTATAAGCAACGCGCCTGCTACAAACCGATGCATAAGTTAGTGTACAAACAAATGCATTATCCCAGCAGATATTGAAGGGAGAAACAAACTACCCCTGCGCTCTGGTTCCCATTGATACCCCCACACGAAAATGCCGAATACTCTATGCACAGCCTGATCTTTATCTCACGAGCAGTTTAGTACCTCACACACGTAAATAACCTTTGCTACAAGGAAGGCATTGCATACCTGCGCACAGGCTAGCACAGAAAGTTCTCCTCACCCCATCCATGCTTGCGCGGCGCGCTTGACAAGCGTGAGTGCTGACGAACAGTGCGGCCCAGTGCTCCGTATTCGATGCAAAGGCACAAGGGGCCCGAGCGGTGCACTGTTCCAACTAATACCAGCAGATATACAGGGTTTTGTTCCCCATCAACCAAATCTTAGTTTCTCCATCTTCACGACCGCTCTAGACGTGTGACAAAACTGCGTAGTCTTCTTGAATACTACTTTTGTCCGCATAAAAATAGGCTATGTCGTCATTTTAGCATTAACACATTTAAGCTTAAACAATATTAAAACACCGCCATTCGTTCGAACATGCTCACTATGCAAATACTATAAGTAGCTGGAGAACTGTCCCTATAGGAATTAGTAGGATGGTTGCACTGCACGAGATATATGCCGCCAAGCTACTATCCCTCGACCTTGGTAACGTGTTTTGCGTACTTTTGCAGTTCTTAATGCATCTGATGACATCAGCTCTATGGGGCGTTCATTCTTAACTCGATAAAAATATCAAGATGCCTTTCCTACGTTTAAGAATTGCAGGAATGGCATTGAACTGCCCGGCCATTCCCAGAGTTCGAATGGGCTAAGTTTTTTCATTCCGAGGAATTGAAAGGAATGGAATTGCGGCAAGTTCTAATTCCCCGGAATGAAATTGGAATGGAATGGAGGCGCCCATTCTGCAACACTGCTTCCCACCCACTGGAAATTGCTCAGCCATAATTCTTCATCATCATCAGCCACAGCACAAAGTGCACATAATGTCTTACAGATGTGTAGCGGGTACCACGATTCTCCGAAGAATGCCGAAAAATGGACTAGCGGGAACGTCGTTACTTCAGAAAAATTGTGATGATTTATGGCGTAGTGTGTACATTGCATGTGTACTTGTATTAGTTGCCCCAAGAGACTCTACAACGGGCTCTACAAAGTCCTCTCTTCCAGTTTTCGCTGTGACTGTGATGCGTGTTCCGCGCAGGCCTGGCGATCTTTTTATCAGAACAGCGGTCTCGCACATCAGAGAGTACTCTCAATGACGTACTGCTTCTGAGATCGTGCTCCCTCCCTTGACACAAAGCATTGAGCCCACTAAACAAATTCATGTTCGTCTTTTGAGAAAATAAATACCACGACTTTGAAATTAATACTGGTTTGTGCTGGTTCGTAGGAATTCGTGGTATACAGTTACTTCCGCTCCTCTGAACAACGTGTTTCGCCCTTGTCCCGCTTTCTAAAAAGGAGGGCAGGTAACTGCATCACAAATCCAATGTTTTTTTTTTTTTTACCTTAACTTCAAATTTTTGCATACAAAAAACCCGTTACGAACCGTTACGGCACTTTTTTTTTTCGTTCCGGAACAGAAAGGGAACGGAACTTTTTGCGGTGGAACGAAACTAAAACCGAAACGAAAAACATTTCGCTCCGACACCCTGCTCAGCGGCACTTTAAGGTAATAGTAAAAATGCATGCAAAGCTAAAATGCACAAACTTTTACCTTCGGCCTGCGTCGAGATAAGCGCCACCAAGTATGATTACCACAATCATATTCTACCACCATGATTGCCACCAACGGTTAGGCATAGCGTAGCGACCGAGTCTATCTACGTGTTATCGGCGCTTCTGGTTTCAGTATACACGATTCCGGTGAGTCGAATGACTTTACGGCACACCTGTGGCATCGGCTAACTTAAATAAAGCATTTTTTTCTAGTGTACGGTGTCCTCACAAAAAGCGATGAGCATAGGTCGATGGCTTCCAGCAAACGCCTCCGGTCACCAACCGCCGCCGGTCGCACTCGCCGGCGCTTCTCTGACACGTATGAGAGAACATCGACTTGTCAATTCGTACGCCTTACTGAACCAATATGATGGCATATTTTTCCCGCGCACTGCACTTGTTTTGGCCCAGCTGTTATGCAGTTGTAGCTAATGATACAGCGTCAGATCAGTGCGCTGGCACGGCTGCGCTGTACGTTGCGCAAAAAAAAAAAACATCACAATACGCAATCAATTGTACGCGCGTATTTATTGCATGGGATTAGAGTCGACAGAAAGCCTCTGCACATGTCGTACATTGGAAAAAGCGAGAAACGGCTATTAAAACATCGCTGTAACACCCGGTTGACTATACTCGCGCTCCTCGGTCCACTTGCCATATTTCTTTGGAGTTACGTTGTGAATTCTAAAAGAAAGTTAGCGCTGTTGCCATTATCGACGTGTCATTCGTTACCGGCAGCAGTTTGTTTGCGTTTAATAACTACGCAAATTTTAGTAGGATGTGAAGACTGCGTTTGTCTCCAATATGAGACATACAAAGCTGAAGCCAAACGGTGTATTAGTATGTTGACTAGTCATTTTGCAATTCGCTAAGCAAGTGTCAGCATGGCGTAGCGGTAATAAAGAAAAAAAAAAAAAGCATGGCGTAGCGGTAAAGTACTCGCCTCGAGATCCGCAGGTCGGACGTTCGACTCCCGGTGGTGGAAGTTTTTTTTTTTCATACGGTTTTTTTTTTTCTCTTTTTTTTTGTACTAGTGCATTCTACATCGCCTTCTATACAATTATTTATGTGTGACGGCTAGGCACGATGGTGCCGACGCTGTAGAGCAGTTTTACGCTCCGTCATTCTCCAACATCCATCATACGCCAGCATCCAGCATACACCACGTGCCACCATCTTCCAGCACCATAATCCACCATAATGGTGGATGGTGGAATCCACCATTCCTCATGGTGGATGAATGTTCAATAGGGCAGTAAAGAAAGAATTTCCACTTGACCCCCACGGCATCAGATATTTGCCGATAGGAGCTGAGGACGGAACACCTTTCGATCAGATAATGGTAACTGGCCTCTACTGTATATGGCGCTCACGCATGGCTGGCTTCTATTGTAATCCCAATAGAAGACAGACCCATGTGTATTTCCGAGAAGAAATAACTCGTCTTCTTGATGTGATGGCTACACAAGAGTGTCCGCCACCATGGCTGGCCAGAATAAAACCCCTGGCCAATCTTAAATAATTCTAAAGAACGCCTGTTCCGAGTTGACAGGTGGCAGTTCATTATTTCTTTGTAATGGATAAGCAGTTCATCTATTTGTGCACATATGTTGCTTTTGTTGTTGCTCTCATGTACTGCTGATTACAGGCAATAAAGAAAAAAAAATTAACGTTGTGGCCTTGTGGTAGGACACCTGCTTGCCACACAAACGGCCCGAGTTCGATCCTCAATGGGACCGAAAGTTTTTATTGTTTATTTTATTTTCATCTTTCTCGATTTTTCGGTCACGGACGATTTTTCGCTCACAAGCGACGTAGCGACGCCGACTCTGACGGCGGCATTTCTGCGGAACGAGCTCTCTAACGCTATCGCGTTAATATTCATGTGCCATTCGTCACTGTGAAGGCGGTTCACCAGCTACACATGCATACACACACACACAAACACACACACACACACACACACACACACACACACACACACACAAGCACGCATGCGTGCACACGAGCGAATTCTTGATTTGTGGTCACTGAATTCTCGTTGTCGTTCCATTCATCTTTCTTCTTATTCTAGACGCTCTTCGGGAGTCCTAACTACACGTGGCTGTACCGAAGTTACTGCATAAAAACACTAGAATGTGCTGTTGTGCAGCTACTGGTTCTATTTATTTCATTGTGCTCCAGCGTGGACGACGTTTTTATGATTAGTATGCTTCACTGCAACGCAGAATTTGGGAAGGCCAGCCCACAAAGACCAAGCTTAAACCGGCAGTCTTAAAGTAGGCTTCACGTAAAAAAACGCATTTATGGCAAGATATTTTTCTAGGGACAATATCAGCCGTCTTATGTAAAAGTAGAAGGTCCTGAGACCATTTTTTATTGTTTAGCAATAGCGACGTCCGCACTTTACCAGGACATGAACGCGCACCGAGGCGCGCGCGTCCTCGCCGAGCGCGGTCGCAGGACCTGCTGGTTTCATTTCATCGCGATCCAGTGTGGACGACTACCGTCATCCCGATGAACCTGAGGAACGTGGTTATTTTGCACACGCCCATGTCATGGCCATATCTAGGTTCGCTGTAAAACGAGGTGAACATTATACTCACGCGTGAAACAAGAACTAAGTAGTATAAGTTTGCTTCAAGCGCACGCCCATAATCCAGCTGCAACAGTCACGTACTACTGTGCAAAAATAGGAAAGTGTCAATTGCGCAAGTGCTCACGTGAAGCCGCCTCTGTGGGAGAGCACTTCAATCATGTTTGCCATTGGGCCGTACATTGCATTTCTTGGATCTTCATCGGTGCAGTTGAGCGTAATCCAAGGTAGCCACTACGGTGGTGACAAGAGAAAAAAGTATCAAATTACGGAAAAAAATATGAGCAACATGACAAAAGTCCACCTCCTTTTGGTGTCTATTTTACGACGCGCTATAAAAAGAGTTGGTATTGTAACGAAGACGAAGTACTCCGGCGCAGAAGCAGCAGCATCGAGGGTGCAGCAGAGCCTCGCGCTAGCGGACTGTGCTCGGTGCATTACGCGACCAACGATAAGCTCGACGCCCAATAAATCTTCTTTATAGTATCATTGACGTAGACGCAATTGCTGCATTCCTGCGTGAATTTCCTCCTCTGTGCCTCTTAGAGGCATTCGATGTTGAGCAGGTCGCTGCTATTCAAAACATAATGTAGCAGTTGTTGCAACGAATGAAACTTAGAGTGAGTCCTTGTATTAGCTTTTACAGAACGAGCTCATAAGTAGCTATATTACTACTGTACAACTTCCCGGGCGTCATTGCAGCGTGCAGGATTGCACCACTTCCCTCCTTCCCTTCCCTCCTCGCTCTCTCATCTTTTTACTCCTTTTCCCCAATCCGCCAGTGTAGGGCAGAAAACAAGAAGTTTTTCTGGCTTACACCCCTGCCTTCTCCTTTTCTGTTTCCTTGCTTCCTGCCCAGGCGTCATAATGTCCGCCCTCCAGGGGAAATTGCTAGGGACGTTTCGATATTTTACTAATGGGCAAAAACACGGGCGTCGCATATTTGCGACAAGAAGCACGTGCACTCAAGTTCTCACAAAGGGCTCAAGAATGAATTATAGCATAAATATTTGTGGGAGTGAATATGAATTTCAATGCATTCATGTATCTTGGTCAAATTTAAGAAAACACAAGCTGTATTATTTATGGAGCACGGAGATTTAGCGGCAAGATCAAGAAACAATTCTGAAATATTTAGAAAGCATTGTTTATCTCCATGCAAGTGTGACAGTTTGAGCATGAGGGCACGTGCGATCACTTGGTGTAGTACGAAAACAATTATTGTTCTTGCTCGAGGACTCATTGATGCCGCACACTTCGAGCAGCACTTGAGTCACTCGACAATGATAGCAATGATAGCTGTCGGAGCTCAACATCAGAGTCAAGTTGCAGATAAACGCGTAGCACTATCAGCGATGACGAGGAAAGAAACTGTGACATGTATATGGGAGGCCAGGATGAACTAGTTGGTTACTGGCATTCTGGAATGCGGTTTTCTCGGCGAGTAGGAGGGACGGGACCCAGAAAGGCACACAGAGGACAAGCGCCGGAATTCAACTGAAATGTCCTACACAGAAATGCACGAGCAGCTGTTGCAATTCGGGCGCGCAAGAAAATACCGTAGCCACATCGCAAATTATCAAGCAAAATCAGGCCATCCATTCACGCATTCTCTCAGTTTATCCTATGGTACACGCCAGTACAGACCTGCTTGAGCTGTACGGGAAATACACGAAATGTTGTTAGCGTGGATGGATAGACGGATAGATAAAATTTATTTTGGTCCCTCGGAATGCGCTCTAGCACCTTGCGGGCCGCTACCACGTGGGAGCAAAAAGACCAACGTTGCTTGTTGGGCGAGTTTTTTGCGCCCTGTTTTTTGCGCAGAACTACGTTATGACTGACAAAAAGACCAAGTCTTTCTACTGTGTCGCGGGCCAGTTGGACGACCCATAGCTGTTCTTAGAGTCCGGTGCTGGAAATAGCGGCCTTACATTTTGATGGCGTGATGAAATCGCCACCGCACAAGGCGGGGCCCCGTCAGAGCATATGTTCTAGATTCTCTATATCCTCGCACGATGAACATGCATCAGTTGGCTGTATTTGCGGATAAATCTTGTCCAATAGCGCGGGGTTAGATTTTCCCTCAACCTCAGGTAGCTTGAGTGTCAGTGCCTGTGGTTGGCTTAATTTTCTGTGTAGAGGAGGGTACTGGCTCCACCCCAGGTAAAAAAAAAATGTTGCAGTGGCTTAGCCCGGCTATGCCAGGATATACGTAGCGTTAGCAAAGGTTCAGCTGATTGTTCTTAGCTTTCCTGATTGTCTAGGATTAGCTTGATTATCATGCTTACTGCTGCTCCAATGACACACACACAGTATACGTATTACGTGGCACATGTATATTTATTTTGCCAAGCAACTACTTCGGGATCCTATGAGTTAAGCCTCTCCGCTCTTCTGCGCCGTTGAGCAGCATTTGTGCTCTCCTTCTCCATGGCTATGCCACACTGGCAAACGCCAGTCAGAGGTGCTATCAAGCGGCTCCAGCGCAGCGTCAGACGGCGACTGCACAGCGAAAGCGAACAGCTGCGCGCGCGCCGGCGCCAGTACGTCTGCCACGGCTATGGCTTCACACCTCTGGAATGCGCAGACCGGAGGCGGCGGAGTGCGCGGGAGGTGCCGGCTCCGGTGCGCTAGCTGTGTGACATCACTGACCCTCGCGCATGCGCAGCACGGCTCTTGACGAGGCGCGCGAAACTGGCTCGGCTAGGCCAGTGTAGCTAACGCTACAAAATAATTCGTGAATTCGCTATACGAGGTGGGAGGGCAGCGTGCACAGTAAGAAATTTTACACCCTGCGTGTCTGGGAACTAGGCATCCTTCAGTACAGACAGGGTTCTTGATGCGTGGTGCAGCTACTTAATGCTATGCTGATCCAAATGTCACTTTCCTTCTTTTTGAGTAATCCGCTCTCTCTTTCATTTTTCCTTCCTTTCCCCCTCCCCTTATCGTAGGTAGCAAAGCGGAACCTACGATTCAGGTTGACCTCTCTGCCTTTCTCTCATTTTGTTATCTCTCTCTTATTCAAATATCAGTAGTTCTGCATCTTAAAAGTTTCCAGACACTGAATGTGACGCGGGGCACTATCTGCGCAGGCACCTTTGATAGCGCAGGAAACCGCGAGAGGCGCACTTAGCAGTGTGCGCCTAGAGTTACTGTATATGCTACCTTTAGGTACTCTTATGTATATGCTACCTAAAGGTAGCATATACAGTGACTCTATATGCGCCTGGATCGCGTGGAAGCGCTGTGGTTTTGCGTTTGCGCGTCGCTTGGTATTACCGTGCCGTCACGACTTCGACAGCTTTTGAAAGCCACATGAGTTATTGAACGGAATAAACACGCGACACTGCATATTACCAGCGCTAGGCTGAACAGATTGTAGAGTTTTTGCATGCAGGAATTCAGGGCTGGAAGCTGACGTCTGAAACGCTGGCGCTTAGCATCGGAGTATTTTATATATGAGTGTACCTCTTTGAAGCTTGAAACGCCGGAAATAGTACTTACGTTTAGCGCTGAGACCCGTAAGTGGGTGCCATTGAAGTTTCCACCTAGTAAGGATGAGGTGGAGATTGTAAGAAAAAGATTGTCAAAACTATTTCGCTTTACGCTATCGCTGTTTGCATGCACACATTTGCGCAACAGTATAAACGATGCCACTTGCCTCGCGACAACGTAACAATTGGATCATTTCTAGAAACGTGTGTAGTATGTCCACGGCTGAATCCCAAGCGAAGTCGAAGCACGTGAAGGCATCACTCAGTGCAGGTGACACTCGGCACCGACACTATACAGACACAAAGATCTCACTTCAATTCTTTTGAAAAAAATAATTAACAGCAAAGCGGTTTATGGCAGCCGTAATTTTTACAGCCTATCCTGTGCGGCATATTAGGCATGTGCCACAGAAATGGGGTAAATCCCACAACTCCCCACTGGTCCACTAAAACTGAAGAAGACAACGGTTAGCCCAACAAACAAGTATTTACCGCAGAAATTTGTGCTGTCAGAAAACTGGCATCATCATAAACGCGTATATGAAGAAATTGCTTAAGTCCCACTACTCACCATTGGTCCACTAAAAAGGAAGAAGGCAACAGTTAGCGCAACGCTAGGGAACGGTAAAGGCAACGGCGGCTGCGTGAAGACCATAAAGCGATGGAAGGCCTACGCCAACGACGACAGGCCAGTAGATCTGTGAGAGCTGCGAACGCTTGGTTCCAGCGCGAGTTTCTATCTCTGGAGTTGGGACATCCGTGTCGTGACTCCAAGTCTGAGGGGTACGAAGGCTTGCTTTCAGCGCGAGTTTCTGTCTCTGGAGTTTGGACATCTGTGACTTTCTGGGGTTTAACTCGAACCTCTCTGCGCTGAGATTCAACGTAGAAACAACCTAGCACCACCTATCTAATGTCTAGCAAGGACGGAGAAGCAACCTAGAAAGAACCGCCATTAACTAGCTAAGGCCTATACTCCGTTTCACACATCAGGTGCAACGCTGTGGAAGCTATGCAAGAGGTTCGGCCAGCAAAATGCGTAAATCCGCGTGTCTTATGCTTGGCCTCCGCGATTAGTTCCTGCAGCGCGTTGCCAGTGCTAAGCGCGGAGGCCACGAAACAAAAAAAGAGACGCTAAGCATTCCAGAACAAACCATCGACAGCACTGTAAATAACGGGGTACGTTTATTTTTCATATCTTAAAGCAAATAGGCGCACTATGGGAACAAGGACAAAAGGGAGGAACCGACGACACAAAGCGCACACTCGCAACTGAAGGTTTATTGAAAGAGTACACATAAATACGTTACAAAAAAAGGGGCACGTGGTGCAATTTTCCTCGCCGAAACAAAACAAAACGAGATGAGTATCCCCTTAACAGATCATGAAGGCGCATGCGTCTATACACAAAGGAAGTTCGAAGAAAACCGGACTAAAGAAAATTCAAACTGCGTGGGGAGGAGGGGGGGGGCGGAGGAGAGGGGAGGGCAGACAAATTTAATGCAGTGTGTTGATCAAATATGAATATTCTATCTCTGTTATGGCGATAGAAGGGTGGCTGACGCATCTATCCCCGCATCTCTTTATGTGAAAAGCTTCAATTAGTTCGCGCGTGGTTTTATCTCGATGCCTAGATAGAACCATCGCGTCAACGAGAAAAGGTGAGCATCCGCACGTGGTGCAGTGCTGGGACAAGTGGGCACCCTCTCTTGACGCCACGGCTCTGTTGTGCTCCTGGAGGCGAATATTTAAGCAACGGCCAGTTTGGCCAACGTATACACGGCCACATGACAGTGGTATGAGGTACACGACACATGTTGCGCATTGAACAAAAGGCGAGGTGTGTTTAACCTGGCACTTCTTATTTTCTATGCACTTCGCTTTTGCTGCTATCCTTCTGTCTATTTTACCGCATACTTTATTGAGTTTATTTGGAGCCGAAAAAACAACTTGTACATCGAAACGATTAGCCACGTTTTTTAAACCATGGGACCGGGATCACTGCGGGTTTCGACGTGCGCAGCTTTCCATTTGCTTTTTCTCGTGCCTCCCAACCTGATTTAACGCATTTCAATAGCTTCTGGGTCACTTTGCGTGTGACTGTCTGCGGGAAACCAGCTTCTTTTAGCCTTTGTAGTTGGTGGCCGAAACTTGTCGTTATCTTGTCGGGACACGTTTTGGTTAGCGCTGCTCGCAAGCAGGACGCTGCAATTCCCATTTTCACAATTTTCGAATGTCCTGAATTAAAGTTCAGTATCGGCTTCTTTGAACGGGGAAAGTACGACCAGCATACATGGTTACCCCCAGCCATCAGCCTTAAATCTAAAAACTGTAATTGTTTGTCTTTCGGCAGTTCTACAGTGAAACTTAACCCGCGACCGTATTCTTTAAACAGTTTCAAAACAACAGAAACCTTCTGTTCCAAACACCCAGGATTGACGAACACGAGAAAATCATCTACATATCTAACAATCTTTGTTGCTGCCGCTCCCAAATTTTCATTAATTTTTTTGTCGATTCCGCCCAGATAAATGCTACTGAGGACAGGGGCAACTTTAGATCCGATGCAAACACCTGTTTTTTGTCGGTAGAATTTGCCTTTCCATTCCACAAAGGTGGATTGTAAGTAAACGGACAATATTTCCAAAAAGGTGCTCACCGACAGACCACAGGAGTTACGGAACTTCATCTCGTCATTTTCATTAGTAATGCATAACCGGACACTTTTTAACAAGTCGTCGAAAGGCATTGAGTAGTAAAGATCTTCTACGTCTATGCTGAAGAACTGGCATGCGCCTGGGTTGGACAGTTTTAAAAAACTTACAAGTTCATCTGAGTTCGGGATGTTGAAGGGGTCACACACCGACAAGTCCTGTAGATGCATTTGTAGAAAAACGGAAACTTCACGCTGCCAGGTGTTTCTTTCTGTCACAATTGCACGGAAAGGGATCCCGGGCTTGTGAGTCTTTGCCACGAAGAAGATCTGCAGGTTGAGGTTCTCCGACTTTTTTACTGCTGTAGCAAGTTTTTCCAGATTGTGCTCTTGCAACAGGGCCAATGCTCGCTTTTTTACCTTCTGAGGCTTGACGTCCACAGGAACGAAGTTTTTTGTGACGGCTTGCATCGCTTTTTGTGAGAAGGCGGTTTCAGGGGCCACGACGAAGAAGCCTTCTTTATCGGAAGTCATCAAATGCAAATCATTGTTTACGGCATAGCTGACTAGGCCTTTGACATTTAGGGTTCGTCTTCGGGTATCCTGTGACCTTGCGACTACGCCCACAGCTTCTGTGATGAACCTTGGGCGGTCCTCCTCCGACACGCGCCATGACACAGACCTGGACATGGCTAATTTCTCCGGTGGACTGAGCACGGGCTCACAGCAGAACTTCGGTCCTAGTTGAAGAATTTTCTCGTGTTGGGCAGGAACATTTTTGTTTCCGAGGAAGACCACATTCGCCTCCGTGGCCTTGGCTTTCTTCCGTGTAGGCAACGTGGGGCGTACACTGTTCCACAACCACTCGGTGAGTTGTTTTGAAACCTTGCACCATTCGAGATACGCCTTTCTGTGTGAACCGTCTTTGTAATGAGAAGCGCAGGTCGTACGCAGACAGTCTCTAAAGTGGCGCTCTTGTCTCCAGCTTTCATCTCGTAGGATTTTGCAAATCCTCTTGCTGTGTTCCGCGGAAGGTTCCATGAAGCCACAAAGCACCTGGACGTCGCTGGGGCAGAGACCATACCTTGCGTGCCACGACAGGATTCTTGCTCGGCAGGTGCAACCAGCGATCAAGGAGGCGAGGACACTTGGATTAGTAACGTTGTAGTAATTAGCACAGAGAAAAGGGCCCGATGTAATCGAAATATATTGTAGCAAAACAGCCATTTGGGCTAGTTGGTAACGGTTCATATCTTAAAGCAAATAGGCGCACTATGGGAACAAGGACAAAAGGGAGGAACCGACGACACAAAGCGCACACTCGCAACTGAAGGTTTATTGAAAGAGTACACATAAATACGTTACAAAAAAAAGGGGCACGTGGTGCAATTTTCCTCGCCGAAACAAAACAAAACGAGATGAGTATCCCCTTAACAGATCATGAAGGCGCATGCGTCTATACACAAAGGAAGTTCGAAGAAAACCGGACTAAAGAAAATTCAAACTGCGTGGGGAGGAGGGGGGGGGGCGGAGGAGAGGGGAGGGCAGACAAGTTTAATGCAGTGTGTTGGTCCAGGAGCACAACAGAGCCGTGGCGTCAAGAGAGGGTGCCCACTTGTCCCAGCACTGCACCACGTGCGGATGCTCACCTTTTCTCGTTGACGCGATGGTTCTATCTAGGCATCGAGATAAAACCACGCGCGAACTAATTGAAGCTTTTCACATAAAGAGATGCGGGGATAGATGCGTCAGCCACCCTTCTATCGCCATAACAGAGATAGAATATTCATATTTGATCAACACACTGCATTAAACTTGTCTGCCCTCCCCTCTCCTCCGCCCCCCCCCCTCCTCCCCACGCAGTTTGAATTTTCTTTAGTCCGGTTTTCTTCGAACTTCCTTTGTGTATAGACGCATGCGCCTTCATGATCTGTTAAGGGGATACTCATCTCGTTTTGTTTTGTTTCGGCGAGGAAAATTGCACCACGTGCCCTTTTTTTGTAACGTATTTATGTGTACTCTTTCAATAAACCTTCAGTTGCGAGTGTGCGCTTTGTGTCGTCGGTTCCTCCCTTTTGTCCTTGTTCCCATAGTGCGCCTATTTGCTTTAAGATATGAACCGTTACCAACTAGCCCAAATGGCTGTTTTGCTACGTTTATTTTATTGGGCACAAATCACCTTCTTTTAATATACAGCCTCAGGAGGTAAGAAATCAAATTACGGGTGGTAAATTCATTGAACTGTTTTCTTCGCGCGAACGCATCTACTGCAAGAAGTCTCGCTATAGCTTGCACAGCGTTGCACCTGATGTATGAAACGGAGTATAGGAACAACCTAGAAGCAACCAGATTAGTCTTCGGAATCGTCCAGTTTCGGTGTGTCAAGCCTTGCGTAGCTTAGTGCGAGCTTCGCCAATTTTTTGTCGATATAAGTTTTGCTTAAATATAGGTTATCAAAACACTAGGCAACATCCGTTATGCTGTTAGCTTGCTGTTGGTAGGACAGCAAGCAAATAAGCACCGATGAAGAGCTACACGAGTTCATGACACATCATTAAAAGATTTAAGTAGGACTGACGTTGGGCGAGTTAGTCTACATTGATGACTCTACAGCGGCGCCACGAAAGGAGACGAAAACACTGTGAACACACGTAAAAAAGCGGTTGCGCTTTTTTGTTCGCTCTGTTACCTTCTGATTTCGTAGCACGGCTTCAGATTGATGAACCAGTAATAGAGCATCGCCATCCCCTGTCCAAGGGTCTCGCTGGTGTACATGTAGATAAAAAAGAATTCTATCTAGTAAAAAGAAAAACTATGCCACAATTACATTTGTTCCACGATTCTCGGAGGATTACCGCGTGATACCACACAAATATATTGCAGAGATCGGGTGAGATTCATGGGTCTAATGATTGTCAAAACTAAATATGTGTGGTTTAATCGCGACCCTCGCTATAAGTTGTCGTAGCACCGCGGAACCCTGTAGGAGGTTTCTTCCTGAACAAAGAAATTTAGCCTGCTGTTTGACCAAAGTTCAAATTTTGAAGCAGCGCTGCCGCGAACGGGTTTAACTACGTAACCCAATGTACCGCAAAATTTCTACGAATAACTGTGGGCTTTGGAAGTATGCAATAAATACTGCATGAGATTTTAGAGGTGTGATGGTATCAATATTTCAGGTTCCTTTGTGTTAGCATAGAATTACGTTTTCAGTGATGCTGCCAATTCTTTTTAATATTAATATCTCACATGATAGGTGCATTTTGTGGCGTCATTTGATAAGACATCACAAATAAGAGTTTTCAATAGTTGCTGTCCAGTAACCTTATTTTTATTGAAATAAATCACAGGTCTTTATGAACAACATCCAGTGAAAAAGTTCCGGGGGCGGGGGGCAGGACAGATTTATAATTTGAATAATAAATTCTGGGGCTTTACAAGCTGAAACATCAATATGAATACAAGGCGTGTTCTAGTGGGAGATTTTAAATGATTCATAACCATAGGTCGCCAAATTAAATGGAACCCACTCCGACTCGCTGAATAAATATGTTTTTCTCTCAGGATTCACTCGGACTCAGACACACTCGTACTCAGGTTCACCAAAACTCCTCGGGCGGACTCACAAAATTTTTCTTCAACCAGACTCACTTGGGCTCAGCCTCGCGAATATTTTCGTCAACCGGGCTTAGTCAGAATCAGACTCACAAAAATTTTCCTCGTGCGGACCCAATCGGACTCCGAGTCATGACTATTTTCGTCAGCCGGGCTCACTCGGACTCTGAATCAGCAAATTTTCCTCAAACGGACTCACTCGGACTCACACGCACGGCTCGATCTGAGCCTGAGTGAGTCTGAGTGAGTCGACTCATGAGTGAGTTTGTCGACCTATGCTGGTTGTCCTCGATGACGCTTCATTAGTCTTGCTGGTGCTTCTACGCCGGTGAACATGACCACCTCCACTTACATTCAAGGAACCGTTACAGAGCTTCCTATCTGCTCGTAATGCTTGCTTTATGGACAATGTTCTTCCTAGGTGCATAATAAGTCGAAAGCCTTATATGACACATGAGTAAAAAATCCGGCGTCTGGCGGCATCAACACGAATGCTACCGAAAGAGTGCCGATCCCGGACGTAGTGCTACATCGGCAGAGGTGCAGAAACTTCCAGGGGGCGGCGGGATTTGATACAGTGAAGGTATGGCAATGAATTAGAAGCGATAATAACTGTGCCACAAAGTGCATTATTCTGAATTAAAGCGAGTTAAATTAGTAAGGGTATGCAAGTGAATTAAATGTGTCATTAGAGTAAATTAAAGGGGGCCGTGCAACATTTTCCCAAGTAGCCATGGCATGGCTTTTTAAAGGAACTTATTGAATTGGCTTTACTAAGTGAGCTTATTTCCTCGCGAATCGAGAGCCGTGAAAATTTTTACAATCGGCGAAGTACGATCGGAGTTGCAAAGATTTGTCGCACGCTGTGACTGCTTTCTCTCTTCTCTCGTCCCGACGAAAGCGCTGGAAGCTAAGCAGGGAGGCAATGTCATGGGGGAAGAAGGTACGTCACGCGCGCCTCGTGACCTCGAGCTCTTTTTGCTTTTTTTTTCTTCCAGCGCGGAACGTATTTTCAGTGCGATCGCACGGGCGCGCGGGCAAGTGGCGGCCTCCCACGGCGGCCGCAGTAACTAGCACGCCATGTTGATATCAGCCAATGGCGTGAAACATCAGCCAATGGCGCAGTGATTTTGAGTAAATAGCATCGTTTGTCGTGACAGAAGGAGGGTTTTTTTAGCTGACTGAGAACTTAATTTAAATACCAGGCCGCGCGCTGCACTATAGGAGAGACCCACGCCGTGGGAGGCGCTGCGGTGCTGGGCGCTGTCAGTCAATGTGGGGAGAAAAAATTCGGCAGATCCCACGTACCGTGGGAATCGATGTTATGCGAAGCATGCGCGGGATGGTGACTGTGGCGTAATTTTTCACATTGAGCGAAACGTGTCGGAATGACGCTAGTGACATGTGTAAGTTGTATACGCACACTCATATGTTGAAGACTTGCATATGTATTATTAACCAGTTGTTTACTGTTGCGTAACGATGCCATCAGCAACATGGATGTTATCAACACCAGACACGGTAAGCTGATATGAAGTGCATATATTCTTCAATACTGGATAGCGTGAATCCGAACAAGACAAAGGAGGAACACAGATGCGCAGGACAGCCGTTACTCGCAACTAAGCTTCATTCAAGAAAGTTTCCCTAGATATATACACAGCCAAGTGGCACGCGCAGGCGCACTGCACGTACGTTACACCCACAGTTTTGTTACAGTTGTTATTCTTATACTTGTCCATTATGGTGAAGGACGCGCGCACGTTTCATGAACCCGTGTGCATGTGTGGAAGGGGTTCTTGACAGTTTTTGAAGGTCATCATCACCGTGATCTGTGAGCCCCAGCAGCTGGACCGGACTTGTTCTTCGCATCCGTTCGTGATCGCGGCTACGAGGGGTCTAAGGACAGTTAAGTGCGATAGTACAGGTGGTGAAAATTCTGTGTGCCTCTTACGATGAAATGATCTATGATGCCTCCTGTCCTGGACGCGGCAGCGAGGTCTTTTGATGCCCTGTCCACATCTAAACCGTATTTCACGGAGTATAAGGACCAGGCGTTGTTAGGTCTTGATAAACCGATGTTTAAGTCACCGGTAATGATGAGAGGCCTGGTGCTCTCCACAGATTTATTTTAGGAAGCATGGATCACGGTTTTTTAGGAATCCACGTTGCGGACCACGTAGACGAGTGGATGGTAGTTGAGCGTCTTCCAGGGTTGTTCTGTCTTCAGCTTCCTCACTTTCCTTGCGTCCGTCGCGGTGGCGTAGCGGATACGGTGCTCGGCTGCTGACCCGAAGGTTGCGGGCTCGATCCCGGCCGCGGCGGTCGAATTTCGATGGGTGCAAAATGTAGATGCCTGTGTGCTGTGCGATCTCGGTACACGTTAAAGAATACCAAATGGTCAAAATTTCCGGAGCACTTCGTTACGGCGTCTCTCATAATCATATGGTTGTTTTGGGACATAAAACCTCAACAATTATTATTATTATCACTTCACTTGCGTGTCAGTGTGTGTGTGTGTTCGCGGTTACTGTGTTGGTTGAGACTCTATCACCTGTGGCACATACCCGCAAAACATGAACTCTTGTATGCGGTTATGTGCCACACGTGACTGAGAGAAAGGGTTTCATGACGTACGCGAAAGGTATTTTGCGTGATTCATGTCATGACCTGTGGATCGTGTTCGCCATACATTGCTCCCCCGCTATGCCAATTTTGGTATAATAAAAATTATGAAGACGACCTGGCGAGCGCCCAGACGTAGGCGGCTAGATAGATAGATAGATAGATACGTAGATAGAAACGGCCAAAGTGTCTGAGGTTCGCTAAGAAATGCTTCGCATTTAAAACTCGTTACTCGAGTGTTGACCCCTTCACTGTCCCCTTCAAGCTACCTTGAAAACGCGTTGCTTTGCTCGCACGCTGCACGCGTTCTGCACGTGTTTTTGAGAATTTCGCGTCGCACGCGGTTAGAATGTACACGCTTCTGTCCGCGTGGCAGCAGTTTGGTGAAAGGTCAGCGTCTGCTCAGCCATGTAGCAGATGCGGAGCAAGGGATAGCAGACGACGCCGTCCCCATCAGAGCGAAGTGCATTTCGCAAGTGAAGGACAACGCTCTTTACGACGTGGAGTTTGCACAATTTTCTCTACGTTCATAACTATTTACCTGTTTTATTTGGTTGCTACGTACTCCCTATGTTTGTTACTGGATGCATGGGTAAGGCCGCTTCTCATGCTTTAGGTTAAGCGGCCCTGGCGCTGTGTCTGCTATTAGTTGGGATACCTTAATTTACTAGCAACCATTCGAGTTATCGTGCGGTACGCAACACTCCAAAAACAAATGTTCTTCTTGGGCTTCTTTTCCGCAACAAAAATTGACATCTCTCTCGCGTGTCCTTCCTTGCATTATCGCCGTTCTCATAGCCTGTACTCCGAGTTCACGAACAGCGTGCGCACTATCAACGTGACATAGCATTATTAATAGGGAAATGATGAGCCCCCAGCTTTCAGCAAAACTTTTTTTGGGTGCAATCTGCGGGGGAAGAGCCAATTGCTGTCAAGACATTTTATCTTGGTCCCTATCGAAAGTGCACCGTGTTGTACGGGCTGTACCTGCACACCCAGTAACAACTAGTTCACTGTATCTGCCAAAAAAACTAATGGACGTGCAACAACGGCTAATGCTTTTTTTATTTTTTTGTAGTTGTCGTGGTCATGCCCACTCAAGCGTGAGCTTCGCATCCATGCCTGTCGTCTGCTTTTTTCGTGCCATCTGTTTGGGAATCGGTAGAATTTCACGGTTGGAGCCGACCCCTTCGTGTTTGCATGGCCATTGTGACAGTTAACGACGCAGCAATAGTTCCCCCTTTCTGTCGGGGTGACATCGCGAAACGACGGGGGTTTCACGTGCAGCGCGCGCTTCGCAAATGCGTGGGAGTCGAAGGGAGACGTACTGTAGCCCGTAAGCAGGGACAGCCTAGTCGTCTCCTTCAGGAAGATGTTCTACGGATCGAACTCGTACGCTATTTATACATATATCACGACAAATTTCAGGACTGTCACTGTTCCTCGCTTACGTTGCAGAATATACTGATTGTATTTCCCCATTGGCGCCGCGAAAGCAATCTGATTGGAACACTAAATGACACTCTTGAAGGTTACAGAACCACGGTGGCGCATTTCAATGGGTGCGAAATTCAAAGAATTCTATGTGCCTATATTTAGGCGCGTGCTAAAGAATACCGAGCGATGAATAATCTAGTATCCCCACCCTACAACGTGCTTCACAGATATATTGCGGTTGTGCTACTTAAAGCCACAAAATGTTAAGGTTCCGACAAATTCAATATAACCAGGTGTGACTCGAGCCGCGTGATAACTGGTGTAACATTAAGGCGGTGAAACGGGGTCATCAAATAACAAAGCCGCATATGCCAGTATCAAGACACAACTCTGAGGGCAAAGCTGGAATGACGGCCATAGGATATTCACGACGAAATTATAGTCAAAATACGACAACGACACCACCACGGTGAGGCTACGATGGTTTCTTGCTAAGCGTAGACAGCCGGACTGGTGGGCTCTGGTTATAGCTATGTCACATGATACTGGCAGACAGGACACGGTCGAGTAGAGACGCACCAACAACGCCTTGCACAATAAGTGTGGCATATCTATCGACAATCTTTTAAAACTTTTAACATTAAATTTCTCATCGACTTGTGTAATTCTAAAGGAATTGAGTCTCACGTTGTTGGTGTCTCTATAGCCGTAGGTGTCCGATTCCCCGGAATTATTTTAAATACCTATGGAGGTTATGACTATAATGGCGTGGAAATACTTGCGTATATAATAAGTGCTTCAATGGCGAATCTATGACAACGATTGAATGACTGTTCTAGAACGAAGAATATGGCGTAGAAAGAAGGAAACATCGAAATGGATAAATAAGATTACGATATACGGATGTGATACAACCAGCGCATTGGTAACGGCATTTTTATCGTTGTTGCGGTAAGACAGCAACATGAAAAAAGTTGGATCGCAAAGCTGCATTTGTGACAACAGAATGCCCGCGATGGCATCAAGATGATAAAATGACAACAGTTGCACGACTATGAGCCTATGACGACAATGGCATGACAACAGCAAATTTACAGCGGCTTGGTAAAAAGCGACTAGCCCAAGCTGTACGCGACTTGGGTCACTAGAACAGTGTAAAGTACGAGATGTTCTATAGATAATAAATTAAATATACAGATGTGTACAAAAGAGATAAACCCAAACAAATATCCTACATGGGGCAGGAAGTGCTAATCGCATGAAAGTAATTTAGTGGTACTGTTCTCTGGCTAATGTGCCAATGTCACCTAGGAGATCTAGAAATGTTATCATGAAATTGTGCTTAAGAACAGAACGTGCCATACTTACCAGTTTGAGTCATGGTGATACAACACTTTCAGCGAGAGCTGCTTTGAAAAAGTCTCGCAAGATGTTCGGTTATTTCAGAGGATGTTAACCGTCTGGTGCTTAGCCTAACCATTCATAAATCAGATTGATCTTGAGAAGGGCTCAAATAATACGCAATCTATAAGTACAGTATGTTCAATTAGTGGCAACGTAGATCCGGTGCTTGCGATGGTTGTTTCCCTTCAGTTCTGGCCGTTTCTGCACTTCTTACTGTCTACTCCGATGAATCCTTTCCAGCAAGTTTGTATTCCTGTGGTTGTAGACGTGAAAACACATGTAGCCCTAGTGATAAGGAGTGTTAGTGATGCATGCCTGAATGACTGGTAGGTATCCACGTGCTACAATAGGTAAAAAAAAGAACATTACCAATAATGCAGGAGACATTGCAGGTCAATGAGGAACAAATGACGAAATCCTCGGGCTGCGTATATTAAAGGTCATTAGTGTCCTTTGAACTATGCGCCCTCTTTGTCTACTCTAATCCTGCATTACTGATTTGCATCATAGTGTATGTCTCTCGAGTCTTCCCATGCACATAATGATATGATACCTGCGATGCCGATTTTTTACTTTGTGCAGCATCCCACCTTGACCCAAGAACTGCACAGCCGTAAAATGTGAGGCTAGATTCTGCGCTTTTTGAATAATCGAAATGTATGTGTGCATAGTCTTGTACATTACAAGCGGGATTCAGTCACAAGGGGGGTTCCGTTCACCTCTACACGACCCCATTAGAGTCAGATAGAGGTGGAGGGACTCCCGCCTAATGGGCTGAGTGGACGTCGGGGAAGGCTTGTGCAAATGCGTCTACATTTTTACCTTCCATGCTACAAATGGAAGCTGAAACATCTGAGTTGAACCGAAGACGATGATGCCTGAGCACGTTCTGCGTCCGCACTAGGGAATGTGCGGTGCTGAGCGAATGAAACGCGATACCCTAGGAGAGTGGCTACGTGGACCTATTGTGTCACGAACGAGTGCTCGTTAAAACGGGCTGGTGCACAGACCTATTTCCGTAGGGGAAGACAGTATGTTACTAGGGGTGTGCAAATTTCGAACAGCAGCTTCGGAATCGAATACCAAATCGAATTCAGAAAAAAATAGCCGAATATCGAATCGAATACCACAAATTTTATTTTGACAGGCGTCAGTATTCTACGAAGTTTCATGCAAAATTAATTTCTGTCGTAGAATGCGTCGTAGAAACAAAATGCCTGAGGTGCTATTTGACTCCTGCAGTCACGGTTTCGTCACTCTTTCCCCTCCTATTTTTCCTCCCCCACTCCCCTTCCCCTGTGCGTTGCGTTTGAGGTGTCCTCACCCCAGGGACAGGTACCGGTTGCACTTGTGCCCTTTTCCATTCCCCCTATCAAGAATGACTATTTTAGTTGAGCGCGCGGGGAGGGTCGGTGGCGACGCTAGCTGGGCGTCAGTACGGTGGGAGAGGGCACGTGATTTCCGGACTTGGCTTTCACGGCCTACTTGTGGGTGCGGGCTTTTGGCAACCTAGCCAAGAGACTTTTTTGCCTTAAGAATATCGTGACTTACTCAGGAATGGCATCACGCTAACCGAAGTTTCTCCCTACGAAAAAAGAAAATAAAAATAAAATAAAAAAGCCGCCAACTGCCCTCTGAGTGACGCCGGACCCAGCCCCCAGGAATCGGTGCCGCTCTGGCTTATGAGAAAGCTAAAAAAAACTAGTAAGGGCAGGCTGAAAGCCAAGAAGGGAGAGGACCGTGAATGGTAGCGTGATCGGCGGTGCTCAAGCGAGCGCAAGCGCAGTAAACTCGAGCAAGGAGGAGATATTGCATTGCGTACTGCTTATGGCTAACGCATGAGCATGGCAACTCGCGCTTTACACTGCCTGCACTGGCTCCTTTAAGACGATGTGGCGTCTAACGTCGTGAATGGACGTCAAGTGCAACTTAAACAAAACTGTCAACCTGGTGTCAGAAAATGTTTCAATGCGTGTTCTTGTTCTGCAATATTCAAATCAAATTTTATCGACCAAATATTAAAGGTGGAATCAGCCAGACCGTAGCCGTACACTTGTTTTATGGTCACTGACGAAAATGATTTTTTCTCGAATTTATCCTCCAGGACATTCAGGCGTTGCCACGGCTGATGCAATGTTCAATCCAACGATGTGCATTCCCAAATGTACTTCGTGCTTCAAAATGCCGCTTGGCCTCAGCATCCGTGAGTTTTCCTTAGGATGCCTCATTACTGATCAAGACATTGTGGGAGATGGCCACGCCTGCTGCAGCCAGCAGTGTCCACTAGTGCGTCCATTCATGCAGTCGAGCCAGCACGGCGCACAGTCCACGGCAAGCAGCTTCTGGCCAGCGCCGCGCTGAGCACAGAGCCACCAGCGCGCGCCACGCACCACACGCGCACAGCAGTGTCGTCTTCTATTTCTCCAGAGGAGCGCCCAATTGGCGGCGTTCCCATAACGTTAACGTAAAATGAGGACGTAAAGAGTTACCTGTGGACCAACGGCTAAGACTACTCCGCCAAAACCTCCTGCGGCTCATGCTCAATGACTTGCTGCACCCGAGTTCAACGGGGAAATAAGGTTACGTGACTCGGCAGGCTTTACACAAACCCCTCAGTCGGGAATAAAAAAAAATCGATATGAGGCTGAGGCACCGTTTCACAAAGGTCGGCTGCAGTGGTACGGCACTCACTAAAATTTATTCAGGGCGCAAAGTATTTCCAGTAGCAGGTTCAATTTATTTTCAATCCTTCGCATCTTTTGACATGAGGTATACTCCGCGAAATCCTTTTGTCTCAATTAACTGGTACCACAGCAGGCTCTTTAACGCTATCACGTTCAGAAGGTGAACAGTTCTTGTTTCTCTGCACAGGTGAGAAGACGAGTTTATTTTCTTCATGCATACTGCGGCCGGCGAGCGCGGAGTCTAGTCGGCTTCTTTCTGAAGATTAAGATATATCTCGGGAGCTGAACCCGGGCTTCCAGCAGTCCTTCTGCCTTTCTTTGAGGAGGACGCCCGGGAAGATGACTCAGGACCTCGTGTGAAAAATGTCCAATGTTCTGTTATGTTTTCATTGCTGAGCCTTGGATCTCACACCGGAATCCTGGCACTGACTTCTAAAGGCAAACGAACTCTAGGTTGGGCAAATTCTCGTGCTCTGTTTGCGCCCTGCGATAAAAAAGATTCCGAATGGAGTGAGTCGGCCATTGCTCTTCGAAATATCTTTTGTGCATGTAACGCCCCGTTTAATAACACATGATTTATGGTCGATTCCAGCATATTCATAGCCGCTCGGGTACGTTCGAGTTATTGCTGACTGTATGCCAACGTTCCCGTCATGCAAGAAACCTAAAGAGACCATTAGACAACAGTTGCGACGGTGCTGACATCATGGCGACAGCATTTAAACTGTTGAGAAATGCGAGGAAATTCGTACTATCCGATTTGGGTACACGCTAAAGATACCCAGTAATCAATATTAATCTGAAGTATGCCCCTGCGACATCCCTCAAGTACATATTGGCGTTTTGGCACGTGAAATCCCCGAATATTAGGGTTGCGACACAACAGGGCGAGGCTACTTCAGAGCAATACAGGTGTAACTGATAGCTCGTGAAACCGAGTAACGGAGAAACGCAGTATATTGAATAAATTTGGATTAAGAAGCTGCAATAACGCCAATAGAGTGTGCCTCACCCCGAGTGCGTCACAGCATTGAATACAATAGCATGAAAACGGCAGCATATTTAATCACGGCTCAATGACGACAGGGTGCCTACGATGGAACCATTCTCATGTAACGAAGCTGGTATACAAACTAGAGAAAATCGAAATGAATAAAGGTTATAAAATATGAATGCGATACGAAGACGATGTTGACAACGGTGGTTTGATGATGATTACGGAATGGCAACGGCATGTCGAGAGTTAAATGGAAAAGTGGAGTCGCGACAACGAAATGACATGATCGCGTCCTCATGGCAAGATAAAAGCATTTGGATGGCCATGGGTATATGACAACCATACAACGACGATGATGGCATTAACACAGCAGATTTCACGGCGCCATGATCGAATAGGAATGGCCCCAAGCCTGTAGGCCACATGAATCACTTGGACAGTGTAACTTAATAGATGATAAATAGATAATAAAATAGGTGGACAGATAAATGGATATAGCAATAAACAGAAGGAAAATCACTAAGTACGTGAAGAGCGCTGATCACATGATGATATTATTGCGGTACTGTTCTTTAGCCAGTGTTGTAAGCGTCTCAGAAAAAAAGTAACTAAGTACGTTACTTGTTACGATAACAAAAAGGAAACGCATTGCCGCCCTACCCTACAAAAAAAGGTAATGCTTTGCGATTACCGTTACCGAAGAAAAATAACGCACGTTACTTGTGCCGTTACTCCTTCGTCCGAAATTTTATTCACTGCATCTTCGTTTCACAGAAACAATGATATATATATTTCACATATAACTTCTAGCAGAAACAGCGATTTTACGTGAACTAATGATATGACCAGAATACTTTGCATAAAAATCGCGCCATATCCACGAAGTGAATGATGATTGAGGAGCTGGCTCGGAGATAATCGGGTAAACCGTGAATGCTCCGTGTAATTCCTCTACTGTCATATAAAGACGCCACACGTTGTTATAGTGATGATTGTGGCCAGGTTGTTGTCGAACCACACGCGGTCGCAGACATTGCAGCTGTGACCGAATTTGTCGTCGAGGAAATCGCGCTTGAAGCGCACGTCGGCGCCACCAACTTCAGGTAGCGACCGCTTTCGGCGCTTAGCCGCTGCATCCCACGCCCGTACCTCTTCGAGGTTCCCTTGCCGCGTTTGCGCGCTGCTTCGGCTTCGCGGGCTTGTATCTCGGGACCCGCATGACGCTGACATTTCTGTGCGACCTCGAGAGCTCTCACCGCAGGGTCTTGGCGGCGAGCCCCCGCTGCTGCTGCCTTGCTAGCCCTCCGCCTCGCCGCCTTGTCTTCTCGTTCATGTTGCTAGTATCGAAGCGCACTGACTAACGACTGTCGAAAGAAAGAGAAAGCGCGCCGTTGTGACCCTCTAGCTGTCTCCTATCAAACTAGAGCACGCACCGGTGTGGAGCGAGCGCCGCATGCTACAGTTGGATATGGTATATGTGGTTTTGCCTGCGTTATTATCATCATCAAGGTGCTCGAAGAACAAGAGAAAGGAAACTTCTCTATCGCGCGAGCTGCGCCTGTAGAGGTCGCCTCTGGAACTAAGGTTACGCGTACGGCGCGGGACTTCGCCCCAGCTTAAGAACCTGGCGAGCCAGCTCCTAAACTGTGCCGGACACCACATATATTATTGTGGTCTATGAAGATGCCTGTAGTGTTACATATGAGGGCTCCTAACTCTCTTGCACATAGTAAAGCCATTTTCATCACAATGACATTAAACACGAAATGAGATTTCATCATCAACGCTCTCCGCAAAAAAAAAAAAAAAAAAACGTTGCTCAGCTCTCAACAGATACAGTAATTCTGGGGGTGTGCTTCTACTAACAAGGCAGATGCTCAAACTCTTTGTAGTCATAAAGAAATCCTTAAGCGGCTTAGTTCTGGGGGGGGGGGGAATTTTTGCACTCATGTACAATTATTGTGGTATAACCTGTGAAGGTGTGGCAAAAATTGCGAGCATATATGTCAAGGCGTTGAAGGTCCGCCTCGTGCGCTCAGAAATTGAGTAGCTACAGAAACGTATGCACACAGTTGCCGATAGATACAAGTAAATTTCACTTTGAAACCAATGTTGATAACCAGCTCTAGAGTATTCCATGGAGAACTTTCTAGTAGCTGTTGTAGAACTTGTTGTAGAATTTATGCAACAGTTGTATTTAAAAGCTAGCATCGGACAGCTTGCCTCTCTTCTCATTGAATAAGTCCGCGCCTAGGCAAAATAGGCACTCGACGCACGCATTGGATGGTACTCTTAACGCTTGACGGACCGGCAGAAGCCCGTCACTGCACAAAGGTACGTCGGGGCGAGCGCTGCGACAGTGCCGCCTATGAGACGAAGGAGTTTTATGTAAAATTCCTGGGATAATTGAAATAACTTAACCAAAAAAATGTTAACGTAAGTACGTTAACCGTTACAGTTCCGAAATGAGAACGAGTACGTTACTAAGTTACCGGAAAAAAGTAACGCGTTACCGGTAGCGCGGTTACTTGCAACGCGTTACCGCCAACACTGTCTCTAGCTTATGTACAGTTGTGGCCTTGCACTTTGAGAGCAGCTTTTTTTAAACTGTGCTTAAGTAGAGAAGGTACTATACTTACCAGTTTGGTTCATGGCGACGCAGCACTTCCAGCACGATCTGCTTTGGAAAAAGTCTCCTGAAATGCTTGAATGTTTCTGAAAGGCTTTCCCTTCTTGTAGTTTGTCTACAAGATAGGTAAAATGACTGGCAAATCAGACTCTGTTCTTAAGTACTACGTGCGTCGTTTGTGTAGTCGATATCCTCTCGCGCCTCTCCCTGCACGCCTTACATTCTTGAGTGATAAATCCCTTCCATCTAGCTCAGCTTCCGACTGGTCTACTATTTGCGCGCTCCCGGCGACAAGAAACAATAGTTTTTTTATGAATGCGAAAAGCTGGAACTCCTTGTACTTTGCGGTGTCCGTGCAAGTTAATGGTCCCAATGAGGCTAAAATTATTCTGAGGCCACCGCTACAGCGTTTCTCATAGGCTGAATTGCTTTGGGACGTGAATGCTCATAAGCCAATGGAAACCAAACCGGAACGGCCGTGCTGCTGGAAGCACAGCAAGGTAGCCACGTGGATAGAAAAACAAAAAGAGAAGATAGCAGCAACTTTACTGCAAGCAGCACAGTGTAGCTCAAGGCAAGGCAATCGAATAAATCTCCTTTCGTCGTATAACAAAGGTCTACTCCCATTATGATGAGCTCGTTAACGTATGTGGTTTATGAAGGGGGAAGTCTCTCTGTCGATACAGTGACTTCATGTATGCGGTACACATTCGTTATTACTTGCAACACCCTGCCTTGGCCCACGAACCATACAGCCATAAAGCGTGTGCCTACAGTGCGCCGCTTTTATAATCATAAACAAATATGTACAGTGCCTTTCCGTGCTTTGTAGAGCGCACGAATGACTGCGCTGTGGCATAATTACGGTACTCATGAATACTCTCCACGCGAGAGATGTAGCATTCATATTCATACACACGCTCCGCAAATGCGCAAGCGCAGGGTAAACACTACGAGATAAAAATGAGATGTGCAGGGCCGTGAGGACCCTTCATGGGTCAGGTTGATGTAGGGGTGCGGGTGCGCAAATGCTGTTTGATAGCATTTTTACCTTGCAAGCCGCAAGTGATACCGCAAATACCTTGGTTGAAATAGCCGTGATGCCGGAACACGTTCTGCGTCCGCACGTGGCAAATATACAGTGCTCAGCGAATGAAACGCGATAGTACGACTGGCTGGCTGCCTGCTCGTGCTGCGCCAACCATGAACGCTTGTTATAGCTGGCTAGTGCACTGCGCTACAGATTGAGGGCGAAAGAGTTAGTTGAGCAGAGTGGCTGCATCTTCTCGACAGTCATCGGGTTCTGTGCGCTTCGTGGAGGCGCCGACGGAGGCATGGAGACGACGGAGTCCAGGGTTTTTTCACAGAAGTGGTTTTCATTACATGCCTTTCCGAATGAAATATGTATGCTTGGTATAGAGAGAATATAATGAACGTCAGAACATTCAATATTAAGTCACAAAGAAGCAAGAAATAAAGCCATAGATGTCGAGTAAGAAAGAAGTACGCGAAATACAGTGAAAGAAGGGAAAAGAAAGAATACCCGAAATGACCAATAAAAATCAGAATGTACGCTGTAAAGGAATTCTATGAAGCCAGAAAAGTGGAGAAGAAAGTAAATTAGGGATGCGATCTAAAAGATTCCGCGGGATGCTTCAAATGTTTTGAGAATGTGAAGGCGAAAGTCTAGTTGGGCCCAAAGCGATGAGAAACTTCAAGAGTATGAAAGCTAGCTGTGTATCGCCGTTGGACCAGTGTGGAGCACGCGTCTCATCTTACGGCCCCAACTGCGCTGATTCAAAAAGCAGCGCAAGAACAAAGACCAAGACAAATGTTGAAGCGGGCGCGCAGCTCGAGTGCTCAAATGTTTTAAGTACGAAACATTTCTGAACACGTACCAAATGCACTTTGAACGTTTCTATCTATCTATCTATCTATCTATCTATCTATCTATCTATCTATCTATCTATCTATCTATCTATCTATCTATCTATCTATCTATCTATCTATCTATCTATCTATCTATCTATCTATCTATCTATCTATCTATCTATCTATCTATCTATCTATATATCTATCTATCTATCTATCTATCTATCTATCTATCTATCTATCTATCTATCTATCTATCTATCTATCTATCTATCTATCTATCTATCTATCAAAACTTTCGGCTTAATGAAAGAACATTACAGGTGAGGCAACGCACTTACATCACTGCACCTCAATGTGACCTGCTCCATGCGAAAAACATTCAGAATTCCAAAAGCTGCACTAGAAAACAGTCGCAGGTATCGGAATCTGTAATAACAATCAACTTTGTGACTTTCGGCATAACACTACTCTCAGCAGTATACATTCTTGCAAGATGGAAGCTTATGATTATGTACATTACGAATCCTATTGAAATATCCCGGGACGACTGGTAAGTTGAGCAGCCAACGAAACAGCAAAACTTCGTTGCAGCTACCTAATAGTATGAAAAATATTACGTATGCGGCTACCTAATGGTATGAAATAGCGTTGGGCTAATCATCCTAGTGAGCGATAAGGTTCAACTCTCACAATTAATAAATTTGAAGACCATCTACGAATGCCAATAGATTGTTTCATGCTGACACGGCTACGCTTGGATACGTCTTTCAAGTTACTGTCTTTAAACAGCTCCACAATCAAATTGAATGTTTCAGACCGTATCAAAATGGGAAGCCGGCGAGTTTTTGGGTTAACATTTTGTGATGTCGGCAACGCTACCTCTACGATAGACAGCTTGTCATAGCTGGATCGGCGATTTTCGTGATGGGTGAAGTTACTGCATGTCTATAGATCCACTATGAACCCCCAAGACGTGCACTGAAAAAAAAAACTGCGACATATGTTTCATGTTTAGGTGCGAGGAAACCAGCGAAACTCAAAAACAAGGACGAAGAAGAAGGCACATTCAAGCACACACCATCGCCGGTGTGTGCTTCTGAAGTACATATGTTTCAAGTCGCTAATACCTTTCAGCGACGTTACACCCAAAGTGGAGAATTACGACATTGAGCTGGTGCCTTTGTCCAAAAAGGAACCATGGATAGTGATGCATTCATACCCAACGTGCTTAATTTACCGCTACGTTACCATTGGCATCTGTGCGCTTCGTATCTAAGTTACTGTCGTTCTAGGTAGCCGTTTCTCGCGAAAAGGGTTACGCTATAGAGACGAAGCTTTTTTTCTTGATTACTGGGTATTTTATTCGCATTACCCCTTCCCTTATTTCTTTCCCTCTTTCCATCTATCTCTCACTCACACTACGTTTTACTACTAGCGCCGCACATCGTCTTGCTAGAGTTCACGTATATTGATGCATGATCAGTTAACCGTCCACGTGTGTCTGTATATCATAACCGGTCGGTGCCAAGACTCAAAACAAACCGTACAAGTTATCTCTTGATAAGCTGTGCACGGGTACATCTACTTACGTCTACGATATTGTAATAATAAAAATTACACCATCTCCCGCTAAAGGGGACCATGAGGCGATGCGAAGCCGGAGCACTTGCACGATCGCGTTCCGTTGGCGTTCGTTGGGCATGCTACCGACCTCGCGTCGTGGAACGCGAAGAGGGACGCTACGCGCGTCGTATCTTCCATCTAGCCTGGCCGTTAATTCTCACAGGGCGAGCGGGGAACGTGGTCGACAGGCGGGCGAGAGGGGGCAGCGTAGGAGAGGAAGGAGAAGGGGAGGGGACGCGCATGCGCTCGAGCTCATCGCGGCGTTGCGCAGGAGAGAATTTCGGCATGTCTAGCCCGCGTTTCAGAGGAAGAGTGGAAAGGGGGAGGGGAGAGGGGTATGGGGGAGGGGAGAGGAAAAGTGGAGAGGGGAATGGGAGAGGGAAAGTGGGGAGGGGAATGGGAGAGGGAAAGTGGGGAGGGGAATGGGAGAGGGAAAGTGGGGAGGGGAATGGGAGAGGGAAAGTGGGGAGGGGAAGGGGAGAGGGTGAGTGGAGATGGGGTGTGTGGAGATGGTATGCGCATGCGCAGTAAGGGTGGTCACGCCGCACACCACCACCACCACCACCACCGGATTGAGCTGCGCCTTAAGATACTTCGCATCTAATAATAATAATATCTGGGGTTTAACGTCCCAAAACCACGATATGATTATCAGAGACGCCGTAGTGGAGGGCTCCAGAAATTTAGACCACCTGGGGTTCTTTAACGTGCACCTAAATCTAGGTCACGGTGTAAGAATATTCAGGTGTTGACACTGCGCTCGCCTAAGCGGCCAGAAAATGTTCGGTCGTCGGTCCGTTGAGCGGTGCGCCATCTAATGGTTCGAGGTGGAGAGCGCCCGCGTGTAGCCGAATCACGGTGGTGCTACGTCCTCACCACCGTGCTTGCCGTGCCCTCTCCTGTTGCTCTATCGATTTCGCCCCTCGACGCCGCTTGTCGGATGCACATTATCCAGCAAAATGGCACAGAAAAATGCACGTTATCCGCAGCATGCGCGTTGCTATGGAGACGACTGCCCCGCTTTTCGTAGCGCCCTCTGCAAGTCATCTGATAAGAACCCGAACATTATCTGGACGGGCGTGCATTGCGGTTTCCCATGCGTTGGGGGAAGAGTGTCATCACCTGAGTATATTCTTACACCGTGATCTAGGTACACGGGCCTCAAACATTTTCGCCTCCATCGAAAATGCAGCCGCCGCTGCCGGGATTCGATCCCGCGACCTTCGGGTCAGCAGTCGAGCGCCATAACTACTAGACCACCGTGGCGGGGCGTCTACGATATTGTCACGAAAACTGTTGTGAAGTGGAATAAATAGCTAAAGAGGCGCACGTGCACACAGGACCGTCATAGATCATTACCTATTCACATTAGATCTCCAATCTCATTATCATTTACTAACATCCGAGGCCTTGCTTCAAAGCAGGATGGATTTTCTTCCTTTCTCGAAGATGCCGATTCTGATATTGTTATTCTTATCGAAATCTGGCTCCATCCTGATATTTCTAATAATGAACTGCTTTCCTTCGCGAGCAATTACAATGTGTATCGATGCGACCGCTTAACAGACGAGGCGGTGGTGTCTTGCTTGCTATTAAAAAGATCTTTACTTCCCATTGCATTCACTCAGACTCAAATTTGGAGATTAATTGGGCCGTTTGTCGAAGCCATTCCACGAATGTGCTACTCGGTGCTTGTTGCCGTCCTCCCTATTTAAACGAAACCTTCATCATCGATCTTTGCGACAGTATTGCCAATACACTTAAGGGCGGCCAGGCTGATATGGTTTATCTTTTGGGTGATTTTAATTTTCCGCACCTCGACCGGGTAAAGCTACCCTCTCCTTGTGAAATGTCATACGATTTCATTAATTTAACCCTGGACTTTAATTTCTCCTAGGTTATAAACCAACCCAGTCACGGATCTAACATATTGGACTTAGTACTTACAAGCAATCCGGAAATAGTAGAGCAAATACTTTATCGTGATCGTTTTATCGACCATTATCTGGTCGAAATAACTAATAATATTCCGTTGCCTTTCAGAGGCAAGGTAAACAAAACTATTCGTAACTATAGTAAGGGTGACTACACTAGCACGAATGTTGAACTAGAACTTTTTTACCACAATGAATTTCTTCCTTCTCTGCACAGTCGAACGCTCGAGGAGAACTGGGTGCTGTTCCGCGATAAATTATGCTCGTTTGTAAATCAGTGCATCCCGTTAATCAAAATAACCAATGTTAAATCGAACGCTTGGTTGACGAATTTCCTTAGGCGACTTAGAAAGAAAAAAAACGTGTTTACAGGAGTGCCAAAAAATTAGTAACCACTGAGGCTTGGGCGAAATACAGTGAGTATCTAAAACACTATAACTCGGCTTTAAGCAGTGCTAAAGATAAGTACTTTTATCACGACCTTCCATCCCTGCTAAATTCGAACCATAAAGAATTTTGGCAAGTCATTTCCCCGAACCGCGATACTGACATTTCTTTACATTATAGCAAGCACGTGCCTCTTCCTGATAATGAGTGTCCTTAAGCTTCAATTTGTATTTTTCATCGACTTTTTGTAAAGAAAATTGCTCCACCATACCTGAGGTCCCCGACTTTGAGTATCAGTATGTGACGCCCATTGAAATCTCTATCGATGGCATCGTTAGTCGCGTAAATAATGTTATCTAATTCTTGTAGCGTCAATGGGATTAGCTCCAAAGTGCTAAAGAATACCGTCACTACTTCGAGCAAAATACTATATCACATCTTCAGACTGCCACTATCTTCAGGAGAACTCCCTTGTGATTTGAAGATTGCAAAAGTAGCCCCCATATTCAAACGTGGCGATAGACACTCACCAGATAACTATAGACCCATCTCACTAACCTGTGTTTGTTGTAAAATGCTCGAGCACATCATTGCATCGCACATATACAATCATCTAGAATCAAATAACTTCTTTTTTACCAATAAGCAGGGGTTCAGGAGGGGTTTTTCATGTGAGACACACCTTTTAGAATTCACAACTGACTTGCTTTTTGACATGGGCCGTAACCTAGAGAGTGATAGTATCTTTCTTGATTTTTCGAAGGCATTGGACCGCGTAGCCCACTGCTGTCTGATTTCAAAGTTAACTGCTCTGAAATTGGATTCACAGTCACGAACATGGCTTCGGAACATTCTTTCAAATCACCAGCAAGTTACAATAGTTAACAATCTTGCGTCTCCCATATGCTATGTTACCTCCGGCGTAGCGCAAGGTAGCGTTCTTGGGCCATTACTTATATATAAATGACCTCCCTAATAACCTAGTTTCCCACGTGCGATTGCTGGCAGATGATTGCATTATATGTCGCCCTATTTCCGGCCCCCATTCTACAGAACGATCATCCGCTTATTTTCAATTCGTTTAAAACTTGGTTAATGACCCTAAATCCATCTAAATGCAAAATAATCTCTTTTACTCGTAAACACTCAGTCTTAAATTTTTCTGATCACTTAAGTAACAACCCAATTTCTACTGTAACTACATACAAGTACTTAGGAATTCATCTGACGCCAAACCTTTCCTGGAACCTTCACGTTACAACCATATGTGCTAATGCTTCAAAGTAAGTGGGGTACGTACGTCGAACCCTGAAATATTCTCCCTCCAATATTCGCAAGCTAGCTTTTCAGACATTTGTTCGCCCGCAGCTGGAATATGCCTCTCCAATATGGTCACCCCATCATACCAATTTAATCAGTTTATTAGAATATGTACAAAATAGGGCCAGCTAGGTTTATCTCTAATACCCATATTTACAAATCCAGCATCTAACGAATAAAACATGATAGTTCATTTCGACACCTCAGTACTCGCCTCCTTTGCATTCTTGTCATTGTTTCACAAATAGGTCTATGCTGGTAAAAAATCTTCCTTGCTGCTTGAAGTTTCACCTTGCACATCTCGCAGATTACATAATCACCTCAGTTTCACTCGGATGTACGGAAGCACTCACGCATTCGATTCGTCGGCGCTTCCTCGTGCCATTCGGCTGTGGAACGCACTTCCTGATTCCATTGTGTCCGAAAAAAATCCAGACAAATTTCGGCATTTTATCATTTCACATTCCTCTGTGTAACGTCGACAAAATGTATAGCGTCTTCTTTATTTTATTTTTAATATATTTTCGCTAGGTGTGTGTTAATAGCTCTCTTATGTATGATTTCGTTATTTATTTCTGCTCATTCATTGTACTCCTATGCTTTTACTGTGCATTACCTGCGCGTGTACGAAATGTATCTGATGTTCTCTCTAATTGTATTATTGTTTTGCGATAGAAATTAAATGGACACTCTCGGCTGATTTTTGCCGTCGTCGTCATGCCCCGGATATGTGTATGTATGTGTATATATAAAAAAGGCACAAAGAAAAATAAAGGAGACGAAAAAATTCAAAAGCACCCGACCGGGGATTCGAACCATCGACTCATCGCTCCCCAGCCCGCGGCATTAGACAAGTCAACCATGCCCCATGCATGCGCCGGTAAAATAACGGCGAGCTATTTATATACATCATTTACCGCTGGTGGAAAGCAAATCTCCGAGGAGCTTAAGCGTGTTTTCTGTCACGCAACGCTCCCAATTTTCTTTCCATTTGAAAACTGCCCTTGAGACGCGCACGACAAAGTGGCCCTTTTCTGTACCCACTCGTGATGTGGAAGAACAGAAAAAAATCCACAGCATATGCGCGGGGTGAATGATGGTGAGTGGGGCGAAGCTCCGGAAAAAATCACAGCATATCCACGGCGTGAATGATGATGAGTGGGTGAAGCTGCGGAGGTTCATCGGTAAACCGCGAATCTTCCGCGAATTCTGCCCAGTACATCATCACCGACGTGAGATCGGGCGCGTTTATACTAAAGGTTCGATGAGTTATGACGACTTGCAGCTCACTTCAATTTTACATGTGCGCTGTGAATTTTCATTGTTTAGAAAACCATTGCTTTAGGAAACATCTGGCGTCTTTCGTTAAGCAACTGGCGTCTTTTCGTTTTGCTTTAGAAACATCTGGCGTTCTTTCGTTTTGCTTTTAGAAAACATCTGGCGTGTTTCGTTGGTTTATTTCATCAATCAACGGCGTTTGGAACAAAATTTTTATTGTTTAATCACGCACAGGAGAAATCTCACCAGGCACTACCTTGGAGGTAAACAATGGCTGCTAATGGGAATGAGAGACAGAAGAAGTCGGCTTTTAGCTAACACTTCTACTTCTACTAACGTTTCCTACTGGAACATGCCAATGGCTGCTAATGGGGAATGAGAGACAGAAGAATTCGGCTTTTAGTTAACGCGCACGCTGCGAATTTTTTATTGTTCAACAACGCACAGGAAATCTCTCCCACCGGCACCACCTTGGAGGTCAAGATCTGGTACTAGCGTTACGACTGGTTACGCACTACGACTACAACAACTACGAGGGACGAACGGGTGCCGCCTTAAGGAGCTTCGCCCCTAAAAATCATCGGTAAACCGTGAATAAGCCTAGCGGAAGTGAAAGCGCGCCAACAGCGAGCGGACTTTTTTACAACGGTCTCCCTAGCGTACGTCATCGCACTAAATCGAAATATTGCCTTCCACCAATGACACGCACCATATGTGAATCTTCCGTGAATTCTGCCCAGTACATCATCAACGACTTCATATCGAGCGCGTTTATACTAAAGGGTCGATGAGAGTTATGGCGACGTGCAGCTCGCTTTAATTTTACATGTACGCTGTGAATTTTTATTGTTTATTCACGCACAGGAGAAATCTCACATAGGCACTACCTCGGAGGTCAAAATCTAGTGCCTTTATATACGGGGTGGTCAGTGAACGATTGTGCAGCGCGAGCAGTCGGTTTTTAAAGACGATAGTCTTTCTTGGGGAACTTAAACGCAGAAATTTTGGTCTGTCTTTCTGTCTGTCCTTCTGTCTGTCTTTCTGTCTGTCTTTCTGTTTGTCGGCACGTCCCTCGATTCAACCACTCGGCCAAAGTTGAACCACCTGCCCAAGGGCCAGCCATCGTGAACGGCTGACTAGGTTCATACTTGTGTACATTGTTGATCAAAAAGCAAACATTACGCATATCTGAGGCGCAACATCACTAGGTAAGCATTAGGCGGTGTGTTCCTTTAACAGAAAATACATAGATACGCAATTTTAAAGACCTTGATGGTATGCGTTTAACGTTGAGACAGTAACGCGTTTATTAAAAGATTGCCACAGCTGAAGCGGTCAGCGGTCCAAGCCGAGCAAGCGCGAGCGCCAACAACAACCGTCTTCGTCTTCTTCTTTCGCAGGCGTTCTTGTCTGCGCCCTACCATGTTACAAATCACTCCCCCGCGGAAAAGGAGCCATCCTGGCCTCCTGGCGACCTAAGGAACAGGTACAACTGGTGGGTCATAATGCGGCTTCAGTCGATCGACGTGAACAGTCTCGCGGCCGCGACGACGGCGGCCCGTAGATGATTGAACAGGCTCAATCATATAGTTAACTGGGGATGCTTGACGTAGGACGCGGTAGGGGCCTTCGTACTTAGGCAGTAGCTTTGTGGAAAGGCCAGGAGTGGAGGAGGGAACGCGAAGCCACACCAACGTTCCAGGCGAATACGACTGAGGAGGCAGGTTTTCGTCGTGACGGTCCTTCTGGCCCTACTCGCCCTACAATGTTACAACCCTAGTTTCTTAAGCTGCGCTGAAAATGCGACTGCGCTGAAACTTGTCTTCCTCCGTGCCCTCTGCACAAGCTCATGTTGTGTTTCGGTTTCGGTTCAGTATTGCATTGTACGAATGACAGGGGGCGCCGCTCTGGCATTGCTGTTTTACCCAGGCGACGTGTAAATAAAAGAGTGTGTGGAGAGTACTCGTTGAGTGCGGACGTTTCTTCTCCTTCGGCGCATCGCGCCAAACAGCGTGTTCGGGCTGGCCGGCGTCCCCACCGGTCGCGTTGGTCACCGCCGGTCTTCGCCTGCCGCTGCGCCGGGAGTACCAGCCCGCAACACAGCACTCGTGTTTCCCGACGTATTGCCAGATGGCGTCCATATCTCACGCAGCGCCTCTTCTATCGTCTTTAGACGACATTTGCAGCGAAGCGCGCAGATACGCGGCCAATTTTTCAATCAAGAAACTCGCTAGCAGAAGCTGGCTGCGTCGACCTGGCGAGGCGAGAGAGGGGAGGGAGGGACTAGAGCACGCATCTGCAACGCAGCGAGCGCGGAGCGTCGGCGTCGCGAGGCGAGAGAGAGAGGGGGGGGGCTTTACCGATCGTCGCTCGCCCGTTGTCGATCCACCTCGCCCGTTGCCGATCGGGCACCCACTCGTGGTGTGGAAGACGCAAATAAACATGGTTGATCCCTCCGCCATAGAAATCGGAATAACACGAAAGTAAAACGTGCCGTTACAGAATCAACTGAATGTTTATTGTACATTGATATCATAATAATAATAATATCTGGTGTTTAACGTCCCAAAACCACGATATGATTATGAGAGACGCCGTAGTGGAGGGCTCCCGAAATTTCGACCACCTGGGGTTCTTTAATGTGCACCTAAAGCTAAGCACACGGGCCTCAAACAGTTTCGCCTTCATCGAAAATGCAGCCGCCGCGGCCGGGATTTGATTCCGCGACCTTCGGGCCAGCAGTCGAGCGCCATAACCACTAGACCACCGCGGCGGGGCTATTGATACAAGAGAGTTTGTACAATGTGTATAGATGTCTGGAAGGTATAGCACCGTTTAACGTGGATGCACCCACTTTGATGGTTGGTGGTACATCTCCATCCCGACGACTAACGTAAATCTCCCAAAAAACATCCCCAACACCTCCGAGATAACAAAAACATCAGACAGGACCGTGGTTTTGTAATTCTGTGACCTTGATCCATCGCGTCAAAGCGCTTCTTTCATTACTTTCGCTGCAGTATTCTGATGTCATGCAAATAAGCATACTAAAATTGTGAAGAGGCTACTGCTGTCGCGGGTCACAACGCACCTGGTTCATTATTAAAAGACGCCCGTACGGGCCGTATATTTACGAGGGCTGGTATGATTGCCGACATGTAAAATTTTAACTGACAATCATTCGGGGTTCTTCCTGACGTTGCTGTGGCCCTGAAAAACAATGAACGAAAATCTACGCCAGCTTTCTTTTGTCGCATGCTAATTTTCCATGCCTTCTGGTGAGAAGAATTTTGGATGATACGAATATTGTTGGTGGTCCCATGAGATTCGTATCACCGAGATTTCACTGTATTAACTTTAGGGATCTTTTGTATAATATAAGGGTTTTTTTGGTCGTGAATCTAGGAATACAACGTCGAATTAGATTAGCATCCCTGATTCGGCATTCCAGGATAGTGTGAATTGGCCAATGTTACACGCAAAAACATGTCTTTTCTTGCGGCAAGGTTGCAGGAGATGCGCACGGGGCCTTATTACACTATCACGTTCTACTCTTGAATGCGAAACTTAAGCTCAAGCTTCCTCCAATGTTTTCAGCAATTATATGGACACGCTCGGCAGGTTTTTGCCGTCAGGATCACCGTCATGTCCCACACACACACACACACACACACACACACACACACACACACACACACACACACACACACACACACACACACACACACACACACACACACACACACACACACACACACACACACACACACACACACACACACACACACACACACACACACACACACACACACACACACACACACACATATATATATATATATATATAAGCCACTAAGAAAAAGTTAGCGAAGCTTCCACTACGCCGCGCAAGGCTTGAGACAGCGTACGATTCTGAAGACTAATCTGGTTGCTTTTGGCTGTTTCTAGGCCTCAGCTAGGTGATGCAAGTTTTTCTAGGTTGCTTCTAGCTCGTTGCTAGGCTTTAGTTCGGTGATTCTAGGTTGTTCCTAAGATAATAAGACGATTCTAAAAGCATAGAGGTTGGAGTTCGATCACAAACAATCGCAAATAAGACACGGATGTCGAAACTTTAGAGAGAGAAACTCGAGCTGAAAGCAAGTGTTTTCACCTCTCATAGCTTTACGGGCACATCGTCGTTGGCGTAGGCCTTCCATTGCTTCGGGGTCTTCTCACAGCCGCCATTGCTTTTCCCGTTACCTAGTATTCTCTCGACGGACAGTCGAACACTCGAATGAGAAACTTTCACTTTGTTGGCCCCGTAACGGCAAGTGAATGCAGAAAGATTGTTCGTGCACGTCACTAGTCTTTCATAACTCTTCGGAACTGTCAACCACCGGTAGTGTTATGCAAATCTAAGCCACTATGCTTTTGCAGGAGAGCGTAATCCGGACATACCGAAAACGCAAGTGTTCCCTTTAACAATGGACCCGTCTTACGCGCACTCGGGGTCTTCGGATCGGAACTGTTGCTTCTTCATTTCCAGTGCACTAGTGGTGAATAGTGAGATTTACTTCATTTCTGTGGCACATACCCGTTCATGATGATGATGGTTTTTTGGTTCGTCGGACAAGGAACGGTTTCCTGAAGAGCATTGTTATTAAAAAATTCAGAAAAATACTTTCCGAAACACAAAGAAGTAACATCTGTGACAGTTGTTAGCGCGTACCCGTGCGTTCGTTTTGTGCGGCCTTCTGCGTGTTTGCAGTGCAAACACAAAGAAGCAAAGAAGCTTCTTTGCGTGTCATTGCAATTTGGTACGGCAAAACTGTGACACTTTTTATATTCCCAGATTATTATTTCGTCTTTTTGAAGAATACATGTATCGAATAACCTATGCATCATTCAAATCATTTGCCGAAATTCGCGGGCAACCCGTGGTTCTTTACATTTCCTGTAACCCTTTACCTGACACAGTAAAAAGGCAATGCTACAAAACAATTCATTTCTTTTCCAAGAAGAAATCGTAGAATAAATTTGGATCTCTTTCATTGCATACATCCGCCCACGAAATGTGAATACACGAAAAATGTGCATGGGATTGTTCAGTGTACAATTTAGTGTCCTATTGCGAGTATATTTTTCTTGGAGAATGAAACAGCACGTTTGCGGCCACACAGTTACCCACTGCGTCAAGGACGCCATATTTACTTTGGAACGGACATGCTGAAAAGGTGGTGCTGTCTAAGAAATGGCAAGAAAGGAATTCTTGCAAGCTGAATAATAACTGCATTCTACCTACGATTTCCCGCAACTGTCTGAGTCTCATAATTAAATAAACAGTATTTACTCGAGCAAAGAAAATGAGATAGTTATGAATAAGCTTAAGTACTATTTGTTGGCCCGGCAGCAGGCATGCGTTCCGGTTCTGTAGCTTCCACAGTGCTGTGAAGAAAAATTGCCGCCGAGTATAGACCACACGTATTTGGTGCATCGCCACTTCACAGTCCACGCGTGCCTGTGTATCTTAGTAGTTCGGTGCTAAACATGTTGCACCTCGTACTTTGTGCAGCTCAATCTGTAGTTTGTCGCTCTGCATGTGTACACTAAATACGAGGTAACTTGTTTTTTATTTGCCGCTTACATTGATTGTATGTCGACAATATCACACAGAACGTTCACGTTCGGCTTGGCGATACCTGCGTACGGTCATCAAGCAAAATGCAGCTGTAGCGTAATATTTCCGTGAAATATATCTAGAAAGTGATGTTTTTGTTAGTTCTACATAAACTGCGCCGACTAAGAACAGCTAATCTCTACATTTGTGATGAAAGTTGTAGCAGCAAGATAGCCAAAAACACACGTGCTACATTTTAAACAAAAGGCTTCTTTTGACTTTATTGGATACGTGTGAGTCGCATGTCCCAGGTAGCACACATGGTCTAGAAAACGTTTTTTTAGGGATAAATGGGATAAAACGGATTCTAAACCAATTTCGACGTTTTAAAAACGTCACAGAAAATCCGCATTATATTCATTTTTAATAACGTCTAGAAAACGAATTTTAAAGACCGTTTTGGTCTGAAACGTATATTTCATGACGTTTGTTCGATTTAAACCAATTTCGACATTTTAAAAACGTCACAGAAAATCCGTATTATATCCGTTTTTGATAACGTCTAGAAAACGTATTTTATAATACCATTTTGGTCTGGAACGTATATTTCAAGACGTTCGTTCGATTCTAAACCAATTTCGACGTTTTAAAAACGTCTTGTTCGTAACGTCTAGAAGACGCATTTTATAAGACGTTTTGTCGAACAGCAGCGGACCGCACGCCACTTGGCCCATGCATGCATGGGCATGCATGAACCACTGCGAATTGAAATTTGAACTCGAGCCTGCGCACGTCATCTCTCATTGCGATAAAGAAAGTAACGCGCAAAAGGATAAAGGCGTATGGTGTCTACATTGTATCAGCAATAATGAAGACTTCAAAGTTCGTTAACCAGTAAACTTTACGTAATTTACTGTAATTTACTCGCAGCGATAACCATCTAACTCCCTGCACGAAGGCCTCAGCGCTGACTGTATCCATCCGCGCGGCCGTTGCTTCTGCAATGTCAGTTAAGCTCGCCGATTTCGCATGGGCGGTCGAGCTCATCGGTCATGCACTCTTTTGCTATATTTCGTGCTTGTGTCGTGGTTCGTGGAGGCTATAAACGCAGCTGTGAAGAAACTACACTTCGCTGCGTGTTAAACCTATGGATACGAATGCAAGTATGTCTCTGTGGAGCGACTGTTACGCTGACTGACGGTTGGAGTCCCGTAAGATTCTCTGCGGAAAAATTCACTCATCAGCTTGCACGCGGGACTCTCTCAACTTCCTTTCTTCTATGCTCGAGGGACGGGCGAGGTTACCTTGACGTGCGATTAGTTTTCTGTGGATTTGCGGATATTGTAAACCACGGTCTTCTGTCATTTTTGAAGGTAGGTTCATTTTTACTGCTTTTGCGCTCAGTATTTGAGAACTATCTGCCAAATGAAAAAGCGTGTTCCATTGCATCACGCGTGCTACAAGTGCGACATGTTTCAGCAGTAAGTTACTGCGGAATGTATTCAGCATACATGATTAAACTGTCTAAACGTAAATGCACGTCATGGTTTCCGTTCATGCTCGAATGAACATGAGCGAAAACCATATTTATATTTGTTAACCTAATTTCAGAGAAATGACTGTCTTTTCGTGGCCACTTGATGAGGTAGTTTCAAGATACACATTAGCTTAAGCTAGGTGTGCCGCGTAAGAAGCAGCTTTAGAATAGGGTACGCAAAGATAGCGTTCGTTGGGCGCATATGCTATTTCCGCCACTTAACGTGAGTACGCAAGAGGATGGCGTAGACGCATGCGGAGTAGCTAGTTTTACAATGGGATACGCAGATAGCGTTTGTTGCGTACGTAGCGTATAATGCATGCGCAATGGCGATGAACGAACGCAAAGCTTCGCGCACCCAATTTTAAAACTGCATTGTTGGAAGTTACGGCATGTGTTATCTGTTTTATTGTGTCACTGAAGTTTGTGGATGAGAGAAGCTTTGCTGCGACAGCGTAATGGTTCATGGTTTCTTCCACAGTACTATCTGCATGTAACGAAAGGCTGGGCACGCTTTTCTGTTAGTTGCGAATTTTTGAGGGCATGGGAATCAAAGACGCGTTTCACGGGGAGGAGTTCGGCATTATTTCTCAGTGCTGCCTTGACTATCTTGATGCGCTTTCGGACTTGTGATTTATGTTTCCCCTACTCTGTTAACCTCCTCGTTTCTCGGTAAAGCCTGCAGCTCTTAGCAGAACCAAGAGGTTCTCTTGCGCGTCTCTTGTGCCTGGTTAAATATAGCAGGCTCGCTCTCTGTCGCCGTACGATGTTATCGAGCTTTCACCTTTTCACACCGTCCTATTGTAGGTGTAATAGCAAATAATTAAATGATATTTTCTCCTATTTACTGCAGGTGGTACTTGCCCTAGATGTTAAGAGACGCGCCTGGTTAAATATAGCAGGCTCGCTCTCTGTCGCCGTACGGTGTTATCGAGTTTTCAACTTTTCACACCGTCGTATAGGTAAAACAAATAATGAAATCATTTTTTCTCCTATTTATTGCAGATGGTACTTGCCCTAGATGTTTAGAAACAAAGGCTACACCAACTAAATTATTACTTTCTTCTTCTTGATGAGCTGACTGACAGGTTTCAGTATGTAAGAAGATAGATATATCAAGAGATTGACATTTTTCTCTTTTCCTTGAAAACTTTCAAAAACAAAAGGTCACAGTTTGTAAAGCGGTTAACTTTTTTGAGCGTCTTTGTTTGTCGACATCTTCAAGAAACCGCACTAGGGCTATTGTGCCAAAATATATTTGACGTGAAACGCTGCATGATGCTATTTGTAGCGTTCTTTGCAGACTTCCGGATGTGCCTAGTGATTTCCATCAAGTACCTGTCATGAAGCCGTGTGTTCAGACTGACTTGCCACACATTGTGATATTTTGACACTGAGCAATGTGATGTACTAAGTGCAATACCCTTATCTGCCTCTGACAATCCTGAGTTTACAGCTGTGTGTTTATTGAGAAAAAAATGTGGAAGAGTCCCAATTTCTTTAGCTGATGTGTCTTATCATTATATTAATTTGTTCTTTTAGCCTGACATTTTCTAATACTGGGTATCATAAAAGAAAGATGTTTTTTTAACAGGCTGGTATTTTCATATTCCTAATTTTTATTTCTTCACTTTAGTAAGTGGCTCATTCATTGTAATTTTTGTGGTCGTTTCGATTAGTTTTCTGTTCATACAATTCGTTTTCGCGCTACAGTTGGTTTAGTTGTGCTTTTTGTTATATCTCGCTGTAATTTACAGTGTTCATATTTTCTGCTAGCCATGGTACATTTAAGCTTCACTGTGTGCTCTCTAGGGATGTCAGACCATAATTTCTGTGATAAGTTTTGTACGCTGCATTTCGAAGCCTGAAACCGTTACTTCTTTAGTGGGCGCCGTTTGAAACACGGATGCTGCATCCACAAATATTTTTAGCTAACGTCTAAAATGGCCCCTTTTGTCCCCAACGTCTAGTCTTACTTCTGTAATGGTGCCAGAGTTTCTTGCCAACATTTTTTCAGTGAGAAATGTTCCAACAGAGGCATGTTGTAAGAACGTTCCTAAAAGTTTTATTTTGTGAGCAATACACTTCAGCAACAGTGATTTTGCAAGCAATTTACGTTCTTTTTTCATTACGCAATCTTGGCTGGGTGGGCCCAATATTATTTTGCAGTTTTGTTTTGTTACTAGGGATTTCAACACATTGGAGTCGATTTCCACTAACTGTGGTCTTAAGTAGCGCTACTGAACGATTGTTTTGAAACGAAGGGAGACACACACCAGATGCTTGATGCATGCCTCCTTTCCTGCTCAGAATGCTGTGTTGGAGCAAGATGGCGAGTTGGGCCTGTTGGTTTACGTTCATGTTCGGAAAATTAGGTTGACACACATTAAAAAAAACGTGGACAGTAGAAGTGCACAGGGGTAAGCGCTGTCCTGTCCACTTCTACTGTCCATGTCTTTTCGTTGTGTTGCTGTGTTTGCTGTGGCTCGGTGTAGCGTCTTCTAACTCATTCACCTATCGGATTGGTAGGGCAGATTCATCAATGTGCGATAACTGCAACTGTGTAGAGACTATCGATCATCATTTGTGCCGCTGTCCGCAATTTCAAACACATCGTCGGACTCTCCAGTGTGCCAGT